>NW_027514638.1:0-57998 GCF_048772815.1 Callospermophilus lateralis
CCTATATTGACAGATGCAGTTCGAACTCTAAATCAACACGGTTTGTGCTAGCTTCTTGAAACTTGACACAATACAGTAGTTCTACGTTCTATCTGTACGGTTTGTTTCCTTTTGATGTAGCCTTAAGCAGAAACTGGAGAATAACTCATTCAATGAATGGCGTTGTTAGGCTGCCAAAAAATACAGTCTCCTGAAATGACAACATATATTTCTTCTTCCGACCTTCATGATACTTTCAAGTAATGAGCAGTACACCAATCAAACTTGGATGCCAAAGTTTCGTTCTCCTAGGTTGAAGCATTCGTTTGCAGTAACAGTTTGAATTTTTAGGTTTCACTCTGTTTTCTCTTATATTGACAGATGTAGTTCGAACTCTAAATCAAACACGGTTTATGCTAGCTTGTTGAAACTTGACACAATACAGTAGTTCTACGTTCTATCTCTAAGGTTTGTTTCGTCTTGATGTAGCCTTAAGCAGAGACTGGAGAATAACTCATTCAATGAAAGGCGTTGTTAGGCTGCCAAAAAACTACAGTCTCCTGAAATCACAGCATATATTTTTTCTTCCGACCTTCGTGATACTTTCAAGTAATGAGCAGTACACAAATCAAACACGGATGCCCAAGTTTCGTTCTCCTAGGTTGAAGCATTCGTTTGCAGTAACAGTTTGAATTTTTAGGTTTCACTCTGTTTTCTCCTATATTGACAGATGCAGTTCGAACTCTAAATCAAACACAGTTTGTGCTAGCTTCTTGAAACTTGACACAATACAGTAGTTCTACGTTCTATCTCTAAGTTTTGTTTCCTCTTGATGTAGCCTAATGCAGGGACTGCGAATAACACTTATATGGAAAGGGGTTGCCAAACTTCCAAACACTAGAGTCGCCTGAAATCTCAACATATATTTTTTCATCCAATCTTCATGATACATTCACGTAATGATCAGTACACCAATCCCACTTGGATGCCCAAGTTTAGTTCTCCTTGATTGAAGCATTCGTTTACAGGAACAGTTTGAATTTTTAGGTTTCACTCTGTTTTCTCCTATATTGACAGATGCAGTTCGAACTCTAAATCAACACGGTTTGTGCTAGCTTCTTGAAACTTGACACAATACAGTAGTTCTACGTTCTATCTCTAAGGTTTGTTTCCACTTGATGTAGCCTTAAGCAAAGACTGGCGAATAACTCATTCAATGAAATGCGTTGCTGGGTTGCCAAAAAACTACAGTCTCCTGTAATCTCAACATATATTTTTTCTTCCGACCTGCATGATACTTTCAAGTAATGAGCTGTACACCAATCAAACTTGGATGCCCTAGTTTCGTTCTCCTAGGTTGAAGCATTCGTTTGCAAGAACAATTTGAATTATTACGTTTCAATCTGTTTTCTCCTATATTGACACATGCAGTTAGAACTCTAAATCAACACGGTTTGTGCTAGCTTCTTGAAACTTGACACAATACAGTAGTTCTACGTTCTATCTCTAAGGTTTGATTCCTTTTGATGTAGCCTTAAGCAGAGACTGGAGAATAATTCATTCAATGAAAGGCGTTGTTAGGCTCCCACAAAACTACAGTCTCCTGAAATCACAACACATATTTTTTGTTCCGAACTTCATGATACTTTCAAGTAATGAGCAGTACACCAATCAAACTTGGATGCCCAAGTTTCGTTCTCCTAGGTTGAAGCATTCGTTTGCAGTAACAGTTTGAATTTTTAGGTTTTACTCTGTTTTCTCCTATATTGACAGATGCAGTCCGAACTCTAAATCAAACACAGTTTGTGCTAGCTTCTTGAAACTTGACACAATACAGTAGTTCTACGTTCTATCTCTAAGTTTTGTTTCCTCTTGATGTAGCCTAATGCAGGGACTGCGAATAACACTTATATGGAAAGGGGTTGCCAAACTTCCAAACACTAGCGTCTCCTGAAATCTCAACATATATTTTTTCATCCAATCTTCATGATACATTCACGTAATGATCAGTACACCAATCCCACTTGGATGCCCAAGTTTAGTTCTCCTTGATTGAAGCATTCGTTTCCAGGAACAGTTTGAATTTTTAGGTTTCACTCTGTTTTCTCCTATATTGACAGATGCAGTTCGAACACTAAATCAACACGGTTTGTGCTAGCTTCTTGAAACTTGACACAATACAGTAGTTCTACGTTCTATCTCTAAGGTTTGTTTCCTCTTGATGTAGCCTTAAGCAGAAACTGGAGAATAACTCATTCAATGAATGGCGTTGTTAGGCTGCCAAAAAACTACAGTCTCCTGATGACAAAATATATTTCTTCTTCCGACCTCCATGATACTTTCAAGTAATGAGCAGTACACCAATCAAACTTGGATGCCCAAGTTTCGTTCTCCTAGGTTGAAGCATTCGTTTGCAGTAACAGTTTGAATTTTTAGGTTTCACTCTGTTTTCTCTTATATTGACAGATGTAGTTCGAACTCTAAATCAAACACTGTTTATGCTAGCTTGTTGAAACTTGACACAATACAGTAGTTCTACGTTCTATCTCTAAGGTTTGTTTCGTCTTGATGTAGCCTTAAGCAGAGACTGGAGAATAACTCATTCAATGAAAGGCGTTGTTAGGCTGCCAAAAAACTACAGTCTCCTGAAATCACAGCATATATTTTTTCTTCCGACCTTCGTGATACTTTCAAGTAATGAGCAGTACACAAATCAAACACGGATGCCCAAGTTTCGTTCTCCTAGGTTGAAGCATTCGTTTGCAGTAACAGTTTGAATTTTTAGGTTTCACTCTGTTTTCTCCTATATTGACAGATGCAGTTCGAACTCTAAATCAAACACAGTTTGTGCTAGCTTCTTGAAACTTGACACAATACAGTAGTTCTACGTTCTATCTCTAAGTTTTGTTTCCTCTTGATGTAGCCTAATGCAGGGACTGCGAATAACACTTATATGGAAAGGGGTTGCCAAACTTCCAAACACTAGAGTCGCCTGAAATCTCAACATATATTTTTTCATCCAATCTTCATGATACATTCACGTAATGATCAGTACACCAATCCCACTTGGATGCCCAAGTTTAGTTCTCCTTGATTGAAGCATTCGTTTACAGGAACAGTTTGAATTTTTAGGTTTCACTCTGTTTTCTCCTATATTGACAGATGCAGTTCGAACTCTAAATCAACATGGTTTGTGCTAGCTTCTTGAAACTTGACACAATACAGTAGTTCTACGTTCTATCTCTAAGGTTTGTTTCCTCTTGATGTAGCCTTAAGCAAAGACTGGCGAATAACTCATTCAATGAAATGCGTTGCTGGGTTGCCAAAAAACTACAGTCTCCTCTAATCTCAACATATATTTTTTCTTCCGACCTTCATGATACTTTCAAGTAATGAGCTGTACACCAATCAAACTTGGATGCCCTAGTTTCGTTCTCCTAGGTTGAAGCATTCGTTTGCAAGAACAATTTGAATTTTTACGTTTCAATCTGTTTTCTCCTATATTGACACATGCAGTTAGAACTCTAAATCAACACGGTTTGTGCTAGCTTCTTGAAACTTGACACAATACAGTAGTTCTACGTTCTATCTCTAAGGTTTGATTCCTCTTGATGTAGCCTTAAGCAGAGACTGGAGAATAACTCATTCAATAAAAGGCGTTGTTAGGCTCCCACAAAACTACAGTCTCCTGAAATCACAACACATATTTTTTGTTCCGACCTTCATGATACTTTCAAGTAATGAGCAGTACACCAATCAAACTTGGATGCCCAATTTTCGTTCTCCTAGGTTGAAGCATTCGTTTGCAGTAACAGTTTGAATTTTTAGGTTTTACTCTGTTTTCTCCTATATTGACCGATGCAGTCCGAACTCTAAATCAAACACAGTTTGTGCTAGCTTCTTGAAACTTGACACAATACAGTAGTTCTACGTTCTATCTCTAAGTTTTGTTTCCTCTTGATGTAGCCTAATGCAGGGACTGCGAATAACACTTATATGGAAAGGGGTTGCCAAACTTCCAAACACTAGCGTCTCCTGAAATCTCAACATATATTTTTTCATCCAATCTTCATGATACATTCACGTAATGATCAGTACACCAATCCCACTTGGATGCCCAAGTTTAGTTCTCCTTGATTGAAGCATTCGTTTCCAGGAACAGTTTGAATTTTTAGGTTTCACTCTGTTTTCTCCTATATTGACAGATGCAGTTCGAACTCTAAATCAACACGGTTTGTGCTAGCTTCTTGAAACTTGACACAATACAGTAGTTCTACGTTCTATCTGTACGGTTTGTTTCCTTTTGATGTAGCCTTAAGCAGAAACTGGAGAATAACTCATTCAATGAATGGCGTTGTTAGGCTGCCAAAAAATACAGTCTCCTGAAATGACAACATATATTTCTTCTTCCGACCTTCATGATACTTTCAAGTAATGAGCAGTACACCAATCAAACTTGGATGCCAAAGTTTCGTTCTCCTAGGTTGAAGCATTCGTTTGCAGTAACAGTTTGAATTTTTAGGTTTCACTCTGTTTTCTCTTATATTGACAGATGTAGTTCGAACTCTAAATCAAACACGGTTTATGCTAGCTTGTTGAAACTTGACACAATACAGTAGTTCTACGTTCTATCTCTAAGGTTTGTTTCGTCTTGATGTAGCCTTAAGCAGAGACTGGAGAATAACTCATTCAATGAAAGGCGTTGTTAGGCTGCCAAAAAACTACAGTCTCCTGAAATCACAGCATATATTTTTTCTTCCGACCTTCGTGATACTTTCAAGTAATGAGCAGTACACAAATCAAACACGGATGCCCAAGTTTCGTTCTCCTAGGTTGAAGCATTCGTTTGCAGTAACAGTTTGAATTTTTAGGTTTCACTCTGTTTTCTCCTATATTGACAGATGCAGTTCGAACTCTAAATCAAACACAGTTTGTGCTAGCTTCTTGAAACTTGACACAATACAGTAGTTCTACGTTCTATCTCTAAGTTTTGTTTCCTCTTGATGTAGCCTAATGCAGGGACTGCGAATAACACTTATATGGAAAGGGGTTGCCAAACTTCCAAACACTAGAGTCGCCTGAAATCTCAACATATATTTTTTCATCCAATCTTCATGATACATTCACGTAATGATCAGTACACCAATCCCACTTGGATGCCCAAGTTTAGTTCTCCTTGATTGGAGCATTCGTTTACAGGAACAGTTTGAATTTTTAGGTTTCACTCTGTTTTCTCCTATATTGACAGATGCAGTTCGAACTCTAAATCAACACGGTTTGTGCTAGCTTCTTGAAACTTGACACAATACAGTAGTTCTACGTTCTATCTCTAAGGTTTGTTTCCTCTTGATGTAGCCTTAAGCAAAGACTGGCGAATAACTCATTCAATGAAATGCATTGCTGGGTTGCCAAAAAACTACAGTCTCCTGTAATCTCAACATATATTTTTTCTTCCGACCTGCATGATACTTTCAAGTAATGAGCTGTACACCAATCAAACTTGGATGCCCTAGTTTCGTTCTCCTATGTTGAAGCATTCGTTTGCAAGAACAATTTGAATTATTACGTTTCAATCTGTTTTCTCCTATATTGACACATGCAGTTAGAACTCTAAATCAACACGGTTTGTGCTAGCTTCTTGAAACTTGACACAATACAGTAGTTCTACGTTCTATCTCTAAGGTTTGATTCCTCTTGATGTAGCCTTAAGCAGAGACTGGAGAATAACTCATTCAATGAAAGGCGTTGTTAGGCTCCCACAAAATTACAGTCTCCTGAAATCACAGCATATACTTTTTCTTCCGACCTTCGTAATACTTTCAAGTAATGAGCAGTACACAAATCAAACACGGATGCCCAAGTTTCGTTCTCTAGGTTGAAGCATTCGTTTGCAGTAACAGTTTGAATTTTTAGGTTTCACTCTGTTTTCTCCTATATTGACAGATGCAGTTGGAACTCTAAATCAAACACAGTTTGTGCTAGCTTCTTGAAACTTGACACAATACAGTAGTTCTACGTTCTATCTCAAAGTTTTGTTTCCTCTTGATGTAGCCTAATGCAGGGACTGCGAATAACACTTATATGGAAAGGGGTTGCCAAACTTCCAAACACTAGAGTCTCCTGAAATCTCAACATATATTTTTTCATCCAATCTTCATGATACATTCAAGTAATGATCAGAACACCAATCCCACTTGGATGCCCAAGTTTAGTTCTCCTTGATTGAAGCATTCGTTTACAGGAACAGTTTGAATTTTTAGGTTTCACTCTGTTTTCTCCTATATTGACAGATGCAGTTCGAACTCTAAATCAACACGGTTTGTGCTAGCTTCTTGAAACTTGACACAATACAGTAGTTCTACGTTCTATCTCTAAGGTTTGCTTCCTCTTGATGTAGCCTTAAGCAGAGACTGGAGAATAACTCATTCAATGAAAGGCGTTGTTAGGCTGCCAGAAAACTACAGTCTCCTGAAATCACAACACATATTTTTTCTTCCGACCTTCATGATACTTTCAAGTAATGAGCAGTAGACCAATCAAACTTGGATGCCCTAGTTTCGTTCATCTAGGTTGAAGCATTCGTTTGCAGTAACAGTTTGAATTTTTAGGTTTCACTCTGTTTTCTCCTATATTGACAGATGCAGTTCTAACTCTAAATCAACACGGTTTGTGCTAGCTTCTTGAAACTTGACACAATACAGTAGTTCTACGTTCTATCTCTAAGGTTTGTTTCCTCTTGATGTAGCCTTAAGCAGAAACGGGAGAATAACTCATTCAATGAATGGCGTTGTTAGGCTGCCAAAAAACTACAGTCTACTGAAATGACAACATATATTTCTTCTTCCGACCTTCATGATACTTTCAAGTAATGAGCAGTACACCAATCAACTTGGATGCCAAAGTTTCGTTCTCCTAGGTTGAAGCATTCGTTTGCAGTAACAGTTTGAATTTTTAGGTTTCACTCTGTTTTCTCTTATATTGACAGATGTAGTTCGAACTCTAAATCAAACACGGTTTATGCTACCTTGTTGAAACTTGACACAATTCAGTAGTTCTACGTTCTATCTCTAAGGTTTGTTTCGTCTTGATGTAGCCTTAAGCAGAGACTGGAGAATAACTCATTCAATGAAAGGCGTTGTTAGGCTGCCAAAAAACTACAGTCTCCTGAAATCACAGCATATATTTTTTCTTCCGACCTTCGTGATACGTTCAAGTAATGAGCAGTACATAAATCAAACACGGATGCCCAAGTTTCGTTCTCCTAGGTTGAAGCATTCGTTTGCAGTAACAGTTTGAATTTTTAGGTTTTACTCTGTTTTCTCCTATATTGACAGATGCAGTTCGAACTCTAAATCAAACACAGTTTGTGCTAGCTTCTTGAAACTTGACACAATACAGTAGTTCTACGTTCTATCTCAAAGTTTTGTTTCCTCTTGATGTAGCCTAATGCAGGGACTGCGAATAACACTTATATGGAAAGGGGTTGCCAAACTTCCAAACACTAGAGTCTCCTGAAATCTCAACATATATTTTTTCATCCAATCTTCATGATACATTCACGTAATGATCAGTACACCAATCCCACTTGGATGCCCAAGTTTAGTTCTCCTTGATTGAAGCATTCGTTTCCAGGAACAGTTTGAATTTTTAGGTTTCACTCTGTTTTCTCCTATATTGACAGATGCAGTTCTAACTCTAAATCAACACGGTTTGTGCTAGCTTCTTGAAACTTGACACAATACAGTAGTTCTACGTTCTATCTATACGGTTTGTTTCTTCTTGATGTAGCCTTAAGCAGAAACTGGAGAATAACTCATTCAATGAATGGCGTTGTTAGGCTGCCAAAAAACTACAGTCTCCTGAAATGACAACATATATTTCTTCTTCCGACCTTCATGATACTTTCAAGTAATGAGCAGTACACCAATCAAACTTGGATGCCCAAGTTTCGTTCTCCTAGGTTGAAGCATTCGTTTGCAGTAACAGTTTGAATTTTTAGGTTTCACTCTGTTTTCTCTTATATTGACAGATGTAGTTCGAACTCTAAATCAAACACGGTTTATGCTAGCTTGTTGAAACTTGACACAATACAGTAGTTCTAAGTTCTATCTCTAAGGTTTGTTTCATCTTGATGTAGCCTTAAGCAGAGACTGGAGAATAACTCATTCAATGAAAGGCGTTGTTAGTCTGCCAAAAAACTACTGTCTCCTGAAATCACAGCATATATTTTTTCTTCCGACCTTCGTGATACTTTCAAGTAATGAGCAGTACACAAATCAAACACGGATGCCCAAGTTTCGTTCTCCTAGGTTGAAGCATTCCTTTGCAGTAACAGTTTGAATTTTTAGGTTTCACTCTGTTTTCTCCTATATTGACAGAAGCAGTTCGAACTCTAAATCAACACGGTTTGTGCTAGCTTCTTGAAACTTGACACAATACAGTAGTTCTACGTTCTATCTCTAAGGTTTGTTTCCTCTTGATGTAGCTTAAGCAAAGACTGGCGAATAACTCATTCAATGAAATGCGTTGCTGGGTTGCCAAAAAACTACAGTCTCCTGTAATCTCAACATATATTTTTTCTTCCGACCTGCATGATACTTTCAAGTAATGAGCTGTACACCAATCAAACTTGGATGCCCTAGTTTCGTTCTCCTAGGTTGAAGCATTCGTTTGCAAGAACAATTTGAATTTTTACGTTTCAATCTGTTTTCTCCTATATTGACACATGCAGTTAGAACTCTAAATCAACACGGTTTGTGCTAGCTTCTTGAAACTTGACACAATACAGTAGTTCTACGTTCTATCTCTAAGGTTTGATTCCTCTTGATGTAGCCTTAAGCAGAGACTGGAGAATAACTCATTCAATGAAAGGCGTTGTTAGGCTCCAACAAAACTACAGTCTCCTGAAATCACAACACATATTTTTTGTTCCGACCTTCATGATACTTTCAAGTAATGAGCAGTACACCAATCAAACTTGGATGCCCAAGTTTCGTTCTCCTAGGTTGAAGCATTCGTTTGCAGTAACAGTTTGAATTTTTAGGTTTTACTCTGTTTTCTCCTATATTGACAGATGCAGTCCGAACTCTAAATCAAACACAGTTTGTGCTAGCTTCTTGAAACTTGACACAATACAGTAGTTCTACGTTCTATCTCTAAGTTTTGTTTCCTCTTGATGTAGCCTAATGCAGGGACTGCGAATAACACTTATATGGAAAGGGGTTGCCAAACTTCCAAACACTAGCGTCTCCTGAAATCTCAACATATATTTTTTCATCCAATCTTCATGATACATTCACGTAATGATCAGTACACCAATCCCACTTGGATGCCCAAGTTTAGTTCTCCTTGATTGAAGCATTCGTTTCCAGGAACAGTTTGAATTTTTAGGTTTCACTCTGTTTTCTCCTATATTGACAGATGCAGTTCGAACTCTAAATCAACACGGTTTGTGCTAGCTTCTTGAAACTTGACACAATACAGTAGTTCTACGTTCTATCTCTAAGGTTTGTTTCCTCTTGATGTAGCCTTAACCAAAGACTGGAGAATAACTCATTCAATGAAAGGCGTTGTTAGGCTGCCACAAAACTACAGTCTCCTGAAATCACAACACATATTTTTTGTTCCGACCTTCATGATACTTTCAAGTAATGAGCAGTACACCAATCAAACTTGGATGCCCTAGTTTCGTTCATCTAGGTTGAAGCATTCGTTTGCAGTAACAGTTTGAATTTTTAGGTTTCACTCTGTTTTCTCCTATATTGACAGATGCAGTTCGAACTCTAAATCAAACACAGTTTGTGCTAGCTTCTTGAAACTTGACACAATACAGTAGTTCTACGTTCTATCTCTAAGTTTTGTTTCCTCTTGATGTAGCCTAATGCAGGGACTGCGAATAACACTTATATGGAAAGGGGTTGCCAAACTTCCAAACACTAGAGTCGCCTGAAATCTCAACATATATTTTTTCATCCAATCTTCATGATACATTCACGTAATGATCAGTACACCAATCCCACTTGGATGCCCAAGTTTAGTTCTCCTTGATTGAAGCATTCGTTTACAGGAACAGTTTGAATTTTTAGGTTTCACTCTGTTTTCTCCTATATTGACAGATGCAGTTCGAACTCTAAATCAACACGGTTTGTGCTAGCTTCTTGAAACTTGACACAATACAGTAGTTCTACGTTCTATCTCTAAGGTTTGTTTCCTCTTGATGTAGCCTTAAGCAAAGACTGGCGAATAACTCATTCAATGAAATGCGTTGCTGGGTTGCCAAAAAACTACAGTCTCCTCTAATCTCAACATATATTTTTTCTTCCGACCTTCATGATACTTTCAAGTAATGAGATGTACACCAATCAAACTTGGATGCCCTAGTTTCGTTCTCCTAGGTTGAAGCATTCGTTTGCAAGAACAATTTGAATTTTTACGTTTCAATCTGTTTTCTCCTATATTGACACATGCAGTTAGAACTCTAAATCAACACGGTTTGTGCTAGCTTCTTGAAACTTGACACAATACAGTAGTTCTACGTTCTATCTCTAAGGTTTGATTCCTCTTGATGTAGCCTTAAGCAGAGACTGGAGAATAACTCATTCAATGAAAGGCGTTGTTAGGCTCCCACAAAACTACAGTCTCCTGAAATCACAACACATATTTTTTGTTCCGACCTTCATGATACTTCCAAGTATTGAGCAGTACACCAATCAAACTTGGATGCCCAATTTTCGTTCTCCTAGGTTGAAGCATTCGTTTGCAGTAACAGTTTGAATTTTTAGGTTTTACTCTGTTTTCTCCTATATTGACAGATGCAGTCCGAACTCTAAATCAAACGCAGTTTGTGCTAGCTTCTTGAAACTTGACACAATACAGTAGTTCTACGTTCTATCTCTAAGTTTTGTTTCCTCTTGATGTAGCCTAATGCAGGGACTGCGAATAACACTTATATGGAAAGGGGTTGCCAAACTTCCAAACACTAGCGTCTCCTGAAATCTCAACATATATTTTTTCATCCAATCTTCATGATACATTCACGTAATGATCAGTACACCAATCCCACTTGGATGCCCAAGTTTAGTTCTCCTTGATTGAAGCATTCGTTTCCAGGAACAGTTTGAATTTTTAAGTTTCACTCTGTTTTCTCCTATATTGACAGATGCAGTTCGAACTCTAAATCAACACGGTTTGTGCTAGCTTCTTGAAACTTGACACAATACAGTAGTTCTACGTTCTATCTCTAAGGTTTGTTTCGTCTTGATGTAGCCTTAAGCAAAGACTGGAGAATAACTCATTCAATGAAAGGCGTTGTTAGGCTCCCACAAAACTACAGTCTCCTGAAATCACAACACATATTTTTTGTTCCGACCTTCATGATACTTTCAAGTAATGAGCAGTACACCAATCAAACTTGGATGCCCAAGTTTCGTTCTCCTAGGTTGAAGCATTCGTTTGCAGTAACAGTTTGAATTTTTAGGTTTTACTCTGTTTTCTCCTATATTGACAGATGCAGTCCGAACTCTAAATCAAACACAGTTTGTGCTAGCTTCTTGAAACTTGACACAATACAGTAGTTCTACGTTCTATCTCTAAGTTTTGTTTCCTCTTGATGTAGCCTAATGCAGGGACTGCGAATAACACTTATATGGAAAGGGGTTGCCAAACTTCCAAACACTAGCGTCTCCTGAAATCTCAACATATATTTTTTCATCCAATCTTCATGATACATTCACGTAATGATCAGTACACCAATCCCACTTGGATGCCCAAGTTTATTTCTCCTTGATTGAAGCATTCGTTTCCAGGAACAGTTTGAATTTTTAGGTTTCACTCTGTTTTCTCCTATATTGACAGATGCAGTTCGAACACTAAATCAACACGGTTTGTGCTAGCTTCTTGAAACTTGACACAATACAGTAGTTCTACGTTCTATCTCTAAGGTTTGTTTCCTTTTGATGTAGCCTTAAGCAGAAACTGGAGAATAACTCATTCAATGAAAGGCGTTGTTAGGCTGCCAAAAAACTACAGTCTCCTGATGACAACATATATTTCTTCTTCCGACCTTCATGATACTTTCAAGTAATGAGCAGTACACCAATCAAACTTGGATGCCCAAGTTTCGTTCTCCTAGGTTGAAGCATTCGTTTGCAGTAACAGTTTGAATTTTTAGGTTTCACTCTGTTTTCTCTTATATTGACAGATGTAGTTCGAACTCTAAATCAAACACTGTTTATGCTAGCTTGTTGAAACTTGACACAATACAGTAGTTCTACGTTCTATCTCTAAGGTTTGTTTCGTCTTGATGTAGCCTTAAGCAGAGACTGCAGAATAACTCATTCAATGAAAGGCGTTGTTAGGCTGCCAAAAAACTACAGTCTCCTGAAATCACAGCATATATTTTTTCTTCCGACCTTCGTGATACTTTCAAGTAATGAGCAGTACACAAATCAAACACGGATGCCCAAGTTTCGTTCTCCTAGGTTGAAGCATTCGTTTGCAGTAACAGTTTGAATTTTTAAGTTTCACTCTGTTTTCTCCTATATTGACAGATGCAGTCCGAACTCTAAATCAAACACAGTTTGTGCTAGCTTCTTGAAACTTGACACAATACAGTAGTTCTACGTTCTATCTCAAAGTTTTGTTTCCTCTTGATGTAGCCTAATGCAGGGACTGCGAATAACACTTATATGGAAAGGGGTTGCCAAACTTCCAAACACTAGAGTCGCCTGAAATCTCAACATATATTTTTTCATCCAATCTTCATGATACATTCACGTAATGATCAGTACACCAATCCCACTTGGATGCCCAAGTTTAGTTCTCCTTGATTGAAGCATTCGTTTCCAGGAACAGTTTGAATTTTTAGGTTTCACTCTGTTTTCTCCTATATTGACAGATGCAGTTCGAACTCTAAATCAACACGGTTTGTGCTAGCTTCTTGAAACTTGACACAATACAGTAGTTCTACGTTCTATCTCTAAGGTTTGTTTCCTCTTGATGTAGCCTTAAGCAAAGACTGGAGAATAACTCATTCAATGAAAGGCATTGTTAGGCTGCCACAAAACTACAGTCTCCTGAAATCACAACACATATTTTTTCTTCCGACCTTCATGATACTTTCAAGTAATGAGCAGTAGACCAATCAAACTTGGATGCCCTAGTTTCGTTCATCTAGGTTGAAGCATTCGTTTGCAGTAACAGTTTGAATTTTTAGGTTTCACTCTGTTTTCTCCTATATTGACAGATGCAGTTCTAACTCTAAATCAACACGGTTTGTGCTAGCTTCTTGAAACTTGACACAATACAGTAGTTCTACGTTCTATCTGTACGGTTTGTTTCCTCTTGATGTAGCCTTAAGCAGAAACTGGAGAATAACTCATTCAATGAATGGCGTTGTTAGGCTGCCAAAAAACTACAGTCTCCTGAAATGACAACATATATTTCTTCTTCCGACCTTCATGATACTTTCAAGTAATGAGCAGTACACCAATCAAACTTGGATGCCAAAGTTTCGTTCTCCTAGGTTGAAGCATTCGTTTGCAGTAACAGTTTGAATTTTTAGGTTTCACTCTGTTTTCTCTTATATTGACAGATGTAGTTCGAACTCTAAATCAAACACGGTTTATGCTAGCTTGTTGAAACTTGACACAATACAGTAGTTCTAAGTTCTATCTCTAAGGTTTGTTTCATCTTGATGTAGCCTTAAGCAGAGACTGGAGAATAACTCATTCAATGAAAGGCGTTGTTAGTCTGCCAAAAAACTACAGTCTCCTGAAATCACAGCATATATTTTTTCTTCCGACCTTCGTGATACTTTCAAGTAATGAGCAGTACACAAATCAAACACGGATGCCCAAATTCGTTCTCCTAGGTTGAAGCATTCCTTTGCAGTAACAGTTTGAATTTTTAGGTTTCACTCTGTTTTCTCCTATATTGACAGAAGCAGTTCGAACTCTAAATCAACACGGTTTGTGCTAGCTTCTTGAAACTTGACACAATACAGTAGTTCTACGTTCTATCTCTAAGGTTTGTTTCCTCTTGATGTAGCTTAAGCAAAGACTGGCGAATAACTCATTCAATGAAATGCGTTGCTGGGTTGCCAAAAAACTACAGTCTCCTGTAATCTCAACATATATTTTTTCTTCCGACCTGCATGATACTTTCAAGTAATGAGCTGTACACCAATCAAACTTGGATGCCCTAGTTTCGTTCTCCTAGGTTGAAGCATTCGTTTGCAAGAACAATTTGAATTTTTACGTTTCAATCTGTTTTCTCCTATATTGACACATGCAGTTAGAACTCTAAATCAACACGGTTTGTGCTAGCTTCTTGAAACTTGACACAATACAGTAGTTCTACGTTCTATCTCTAAGGTTTGATTCCTCTTGATGTAGCCTTAAGCAGAGACTGGAGAATAACTCATTCAATGAAAGGCGTTGTTAGTCTCCCACAAAACTACAGTCTCCTGAAATCACAACACATATTTTTTGTTCCGACCTTCATGATACTTTCAAGTAATGAGCAGTACACCAATCAAACTTGGATGCCCAAGTTTCGTTCTCCTAGGTTGAAGCATTCGTTTGCAGTAACAGTTTGAATTTTTAGGTTTTACTCTGTTTTCTTTTATATTGACAGATGCAGTCCGAACTCTAAATCAAACACAGTTTGTGCTAGCTTCTTGAAACTTGAGACAATACAATAGTTCTACGTTCTATCTCTAAGTTTTGTTTCCTCTTGATGTAGCCTAATGCAGGGACTGCGAATAACACTTATATGGAAAGGGGTTGCCAAACTTCCAAACACTAGCGTCTCCTGAAATCTCAACATATATTTTTTCATCCAATCTTCATGATACATTCACGTAATGATCAGTACACCAATCCCACTTGGATGCCCAAGTTTAGTTCTCCTTGATTGAAGCATTCGTTTCCAGGAACAGTTTGAATTTTTAGGTTTCACTCTGTTTTCTCCTATATTGACAGATGCAGTTCGAACTCTAAATCAACACGGTTTGTGCTAGCTTCTTGAAACTTGACACAATACAGTAGTTCTACGTTCTATCTCTAAGGTTTGTTTCCTCTTGATGTAGCCTTAAGCAAAGACTGGAGAATAACTCATTCAATGAAAGGCGTTGTTAGGCTGCCACAAAACTACAGTCTCCTGAAATCACAACACATATTTTTTGTTCCGACCTTCATGATACTTTCAAGTAATGAGCAGTACACCAATCAAACTTGGATGCCCTAGTTTCGTTCATCTAGGTTGAAGCATTCGTTTGCAGTAACAGTTTGAATTCTTAGGTTTCACTCTGTTTTCTCCTATATTGACAGATGCAGTTCGAACTCTAAATCAAACACAGTTTGTGCTAGCTTCTTGAAACTTGACACAATACAGTAGTTCTACGTTCTATCTCTAAGTTTTGTTTCCTCTTGATGTAGCCTAATGCAGGGACTGCGAATAACACTTATATGGAAAGGGGTTGCCAAACTTCTAAACACTAGAGTCGCCTGAAATCTCAACATATATTTTTTCATCCAATCTTCATGATACATTCACGTAATGATCAGTACACCAATCCCACTTGGATGCCCAAGTTTAGTTCTCCTTGATTGAAGCATTCGTTTACAGGAACAGTTTGAATTTTTAGGTTTCACTCTGTTTTCTCCTATATTGACAGATGCAGTTCGAACTCTAAATCAACACGGTTTGTGCTAGCTTCTTGAAACTTGACACAATACAGTAGTTCTACGTTCTATCTCTAAGGTTTGTTTCCTCTTGATGTAGCCTAATGCAGGGACTGCGAATAACACTTATATGGAAAGGGGTTGCCAAACTTCCAAACACTAGAGTCGCCTGAAATCTCAACATATATTTTTTCATCCAATCTTCATGATACATTCACGTAATGATCAGTACACCAATCCCACTTGGATGCCCAAGTTTAGTTCTCCTTGATTGAAGCATTCGTTTACAGGAACAGTTTGAATTTTTAGGTTTCACTCTGTTTTCTCCTATATTGACAGATGCAGTTCGAACTCTAAATCAACACGGTTTGTGCTAGCTTCTTGAAACTTGACACAATACAGTAGTTCTACGTTCTATCTCTAAGGTTTGTTTCTTCTTGATGTAGCCTTAAGCAAAGACTGGCGAATAACTCATTCAATGAAATGCGTTGCTGGGTTGCCAAAAAACTACAGTCTCCTCTAATCTCAACATATATTTTTTCTTCCGACCTTCATGATACTTTCAAGTAATGAGCTGTACACCAATCAAACTTGGATGCCCTAGTTTCGTTCTCCTAGGTTGAAGCATTCGTTTGCAAGAACAATTTGAATTTTTACGTTTCAATCTGTTTTCTCCTATATTGACACATGCAGTTAGAACTCTAAATCAACACGGTTTGTGCTAGCTTCTTGAAACTTGACACAATACAGTAGTTCTACGTTCTATCTCTAAGGTTTGATTCCTCTTGATGTAGCCTTAAGCAGAGACTGGAGAATAACTCATTCAATGAAAGGCGTTGTTAGGCTCCCACAAAACTACAGTCTCCTGAAATCACAACACATATTTTTTGTTCCGACCTTCATGATACTTTCAAGTAATGAGCAGTACACCAATCAAACTTGGATGCCCAATTTTCGTTCTCCTAGGTTGAAGCATTCGTTTGCAGTAACAGTTTGAATTTTTAGGTTTTACTCTGTTTTCTCCTATATTGACAGATGCAGTCCGAACTCTAAATCAAACACAGTTTGTGCTAGCTTCTTGAAACTTGACACAATACAGTAGTTCTACGTTCTATCTCTAAGTTTTGTTTCCTCTTGATGTAGCCTAATGCAGGGACTGCGAATAACACTTATATGGAAAGGGGTTGCCAAACTTCCAAACACTAGCGTCTCCTGAAATCTCAACATATATTTTTTCATCCAATCTTCATGATACATTCACGTAATGATCAGTACACCAATCCCACTTGGATGCCCAAGTTTAGTTCTCCTAGATTGAAGCATTCGTTTACAGGAACAGTTTGAATTTTTAGGTTTCACTCTGTTTTCTCCTATATTGACAGATGCAGTTCGAACTCTAAATCAACACGGTTTGTGCTAGCTTCTTGAAACTTGACACAATACAGTAGTTCTACGTTCTATCTGTACGGTTTGTTTCCTTTTGATGTATCCTTAAGCAGAAACTGGAGAATAACTCATTCAATGAATGGCGTTGTTAGGCTGCCAAAAAATACAGTCTCCTGAAATGACAACATATATTTCTTCTTCCGACCTTCATGATACTTTCAAGTAATGAGCAGTACACCAATCAAACTTGGATGCCAAAGTTTCGTTCTCCTAGGTTGAAGCATTCGTTTGCAGTAACAGTTTGAATTTTTAGGTTTCACTCTGTTTTCTCCTATATTGACAGATGCAGTCCGAACCCTAAATCAAACACAGTTTGTGCTAGCTTCTTGAAACTTGACACAATACAGTAGTTCTACGTTCTATCTCTAAGTTTTGTTTCCTCCTGATGTAGCCTAATGCAGGGACTGCGAATAACACTTATATGGAAAGGGGTTGCCAAACTTCCAAACACTAGCGTCTCCTGAAATCTCAACATATATTTTTTCATCCAATCTTCATGATACATTCACGTAATGATCAGTACACCAATCCCACTTGGATGCCCAAGTTTAGTTCTCCTTGATTGAAGCATTCGTTTCCAGGAACAGTTTGAATTTTTAGGTTTCACTCTGTTTTCTCCTATATTGACAGATGCAGTTCGAACACTAAATCAACACGGTTTGTGCTAGCTTCTTGAAACTTGACACAATACAGTAGTTCTACGTTCTATCTCTAAGGTTTGTTTCCTCTTGATGTAGCCTTAAGCAGAAACTGGAGAATAACTCATTCAATGAAAGGCGTTGTTAGGCTGCCAAAAAACTACAGTCTCCTGATGACAACATATATTTCTTCTTCCGACCTTCATGATACTTTCAAGTAATGAGCAGTACACCAATCAAACTTGGATGCACTAGTTTCGTTCTTCTAGTTTGAAGCATTCGTTTGCAGTAACAGTTTGAATTTTTAGGTTTCACTCTGTTTTCTCCTATATTGACAGATGCAGTTCGAATTCTAAATCAACACGGTTTGTGCTAGCTTCTTGAAACTTGACACAATACAGTAGTTCTACGTTCTATCTCTAAGGTTTGTTTCCTCTTGATGTAGCCTTAAGCAGAGACTGGAGAATAACTCATTCAATGAAAGGCGTTGTTAGGCTGCCACAAAACTACAGTCTCCTGAAATCACAACACATATTTTTTCTTCCGACCTTCATGATACTTTCAAGTAATGAGCAGTAGACCAATCAAACTTGGATGCCCTAGTTTCGTTCATCTAGGTTGAAGCATTCGTTTGCAGTAACAGTTTGAATTTTTAGGTTTCACTCTGTTTTCTCCTATATTGACAGATGCAGTTCTAACTCTAAATCAACACGGTTTGTGCTAGCTTCTTGAAACTTGACACAATACAGTAGTTCTACGTTCTATCTGTACGGTTTGTTTCCTCTTGATGTAGCCTTAAGCAGAAACTGGAGAATAACTCATTCAATGAATGGCGTTGTTAGGCTGCCAAAAAACTACAGTCTCCTGAAATGACAACATATATTTCTTCTTCCGACCTTCATGATACTTTCAAGTAATGAGCAGTACACCAATCAAACTTGGATGCCAAAGTTTCGTTCTCCTAGGTTGAAGCATTCGTTTGCAGTAACAGTTTGAATTTTTAGGTTTCACTCTGTTTTCTCTAATATTGACAGATGTAGTTCGAACTCTAAATCAAACACGGTTTATGCTAGCTTGTTGAAACTTGACACAATACAGTAGTTCTACGTTCTATCTCTAAGGTTTGTTTCGTCTTGATGTAGCCTTAAGCAGAGACTGGAGAATAACTCATTCAATGAAAGGCGTTGTTAGGCTGCCAAAAAACTACAGTCTCCTGAAATCACAGCATATATTTTTTCTTCCGACCTTCGTGATACTTTCAAGTAATGAGCAGTACACAAATCAAACACGGATGCCCAAGTTTCGTTCTCCTAGGTTGAAGCATTCGTTTGCAGTAACAGTTTGAATTTTTAGGTTTCACTCTGTTTTCTCCTATATTGACAGATGCAGTTCGAACTCTAAATCAAACACAGTTTGTGCTAGCTTCTTGAAACTTGACACAATACAGTAGTTCTACGTTCTATCTCTAAGTTTTGTTTCCTCTTGATGTAGCCTAATGCAGGGACTGCGAATAACACTTATATGGAAAGGGGTTGCCAAACTTCCAAACACTAGAGTCGCCTGAAATCTCAACATATATTTTTCATCCAATCTTCATGATACATTCACGTAATGATCAGTACACCAATCCCACTTGGATGCCCAAGTTTAGTTCTCCTTGATTGAAGCATTCGTTTACAGGAACAGTTTGAATTTTTAGGTTTCACTCTGTTTTCTCCTATATTGACAGATGCAGTTCGAACTCTAAATCAACACGGTTTGTGCTAGCTTCTTGAAACTTGACACAATACAGTAGTTCTACGTTCTATCTCTAAGGTTTGTTTCCTCTTGATGTAGCCTTAAGCAAAGACTGGCGAATAACTCATTCAATGAAATGCGTTGCTGGGTTGCCAAAAAACTACAGTCTCCTCTAATCTCAACATATATTTTTTCTTCCGACCTTCATGATACTTTCAAGTAATGAGATGTACACCAATCAAACTTGGATGCCCTAGTTTCGTTCTCCTAGGTTGAAGCATTCGTTTGCAAGAACAATTTGAATTTTTACGTTTCAATCTGTTTTCTCCTATATTGACACATGCAGTTAGAACTCTAAATCAACACGGTTTGTGCTAGCTTCTTGAAACTTGACACAATACAGTAGTTCTACGTTCTATCTCTAAGGTTTGATTCCTCTTGATGTAGCCTTAAGCAGAGACTGGAGAATAACTCATTCAATGAAAGGCGTTGTTAGGCTCCCACAAAACTACAGTCTCCTGAAATCACAACACATATTTTTTGTTCCGACCTTCATGATACTTCCAAGCAATGAGCAGTACACCAATCAAACTTGGATGCCCAATTTTCGTTCTCCTAGGTTGAAGCATTCGTTTGCAGTAACAGTTTGAATTTTTAGGTTTTACTCTGTTTTCTCCTATATTGACAGATGCAGTCCGAACTCTAAATCAAACGCAGTTTGTGCTAGCTTCTTGAAACTTGACACAATACAGTAGTTCTACGTTCTATCTCTAAGTTTTGTTTCCTCTTGATGTAGCCTAATGCAGGGACTGCGAATAACACTTATATGGAAAGGGGTTGCCAAACTTCCAAACACTAGCGTCTCCTGAAATCTCAACATATATTTTTTCATCCAATCTTCATGATACATTCACGTAATGATCAGTACACCAATCCCACTTGGATGCCCAAGTTTAGTTCTCCTTGATTGAAGCATTCGTTTCCAGGAACAGTTTGAATTTTTAGGTTTCACTCTGTTTTCTCCTATATTGACAGATGCAGTTCGAACTCTAAATCAACACGGTTTGTGCTAGCTTCTTGAAACTTGACACAATACAGTAGTTCTACGTTCTATCTCTAAGGTTTGTTTCCTCTTGATGTAGCCTTAAGCAAAGACTGGAGAATAACTCATTCAATGAAAGGCGTTGTTAGGCTGCCACAAAACTACAGTCTCCTGAAATCACAACACATATTTTTTGTTCCGACCTTCATGATACTTTCAAGTAATGAGCAGTACACCAATCAAAATTGGATGCCCAAGTTTCGTTCTCCTAGGTTGAAGCATTCGTTTGCAGTAACAGTTTGAATTTTTAGGTTTTACTCTGTTTTCTCCTATATTGACAGATGCAGTCCGAACTCTAAATCAAACACAGTTTGTGCTAGCTTCTTGAAACTTGACACAATACAGTAGTTCTACGTTCTATCTCTAAGTTTTGTTTCCTCTTGATGTAGCCTAATGCAGGGACTGCGAATAACACTTATATGGAAAGGGGTTGCCAAACTTCCAAACACTAGCGTCTCCTGAAATCTCAACATATATTTTTTCATCCAATCTTCATGATACATTCACGTAATGATCAGTACACCAATCCCACTTGGATGCCCAAGTTTAGTTCTCCTTGATTGAAGCATTCGTTTCCAGGAACAGTGTGAATTTTTAGGTTTCACTCTGTTTTCTCCTATATTGACAGATGCAGTTCGAACTCTAAATCAACACGGTTTGTGCTAGCTTCTTGAAACTTGACACAATACAGTAGTTCTACGTTCTATCTCTAAGGTTTGTTTCCTCTTGATGTAGCCTTAAGCAAAGACTGGAGAATAACTCATTCAATGAAAGGCGTTGTTAGGCTGCCAAAAAACTACAGTCTCCTGATGACAACATATATTTCTTCTTCCGACCTTCATGATACTTTCAAGTAATGAGCAGTACACCAATCAAACTTGGATGCCCAAGTTTCGTTCTCCTAGGTTGAAGCATTCGTTTGCAGTAACAGTTTGAATTTTTAGGTTTCACTCTGTTTTCTCTTATATTGACAGATGTAGTTCGAACTCTAAATCAAACACTGTTTATGCTAGCTTGTTGAAACTTGACACAATACAGTAGTTCTACGTTCTATCTCTAAGGTTTGTTTCGTCTTGATGTAGCCTTAAGCAGAGACTGCAGAATAACTCATTCAATGAAAGGCGTTGTTAGGCTGCCAAAAAACTACAGTCTCCTGAAATCACAGCATATATTTTTTCTTCCGACCTTCGTGATACTTTCAAGTAATGAGCAGTACACAAATCAAACACGGATGCCCAAGTTTCGTTCTCCTAGGTTGAAGCATTCGTTTGCAGTAACAGTTTGAATTTTTAGGTTTCACTCTGTTTTCTCCTATATTGACAGATGCAGTTCGAACTCTAAATCAAACACAGTTTGTGCTAGCTTCTTGAAACTTGACACAATACAGTAGTTCTACGTTCTATCTCAAAGTTTTGTTTCCTCTTGATGTAGCCTAATGCAGGGACTGCGAATAACACTTATATGGAAAGGGGTTGCCAAACTTCCAAACACTAGAGTCGCCTGATATCTCAACATATATTTTTTCATCCAATCTTCATGATACATTCACGTAATGATCAGTACACCAATCCCACTTGGATGCCCAAGTTTAGTTCTCCTTGAATGAAGCATTCGTTTCCAGGAACAGTTTGAATTTTTAGGTTTCACTCTGTTTTCTCCTATATTGACAGATGCAGTTCGAACTCTAAATCAACACGGTTTGTGCTAGCTTATTGAAACTTGACACAATACAGTAGTTCTACGTTCTATCTCTAAGGTTTGTTTCCTCTTGATGTAGCCTTAAGCAGAGACTGGAGAATAACTCATTCAATGAAAGGCGTTGTTAGGCTGCCACAAAACTACAGTCTCCTGAAATCACAACACATATTTTTTCTTCCGACCTTCATGATACTTTCAAGTAATGAGCAGTAGACCAATCAAACTTGGATGCCCTAGTTTCGTTCATCTAGGTTGAAGCATTCGTTTGCAGTAACAGTTTGAATTTTTAGGTTTCACTCTGTTTTCTCCTATATTGACAGATGCAGTTCTAACTCTAAATCAACACGGTTTGTGCTAGCTTCTTGAAACTTGACACAATACAGTAGTTCTACGTTCTATCTGTACGGTTTGTTTCCTCTTGATGTAGCCTTAAGCAGAAACTGGAGAATAACTCATTCAATGAATGGCGTTGTTAGGCTGCCAAAAAACTACAGTCTCCTGAAATGACAACATATATTTCTTCTTCCGACCTTCATGATACTTTCAAGTAATGAGCAGTACACCAATCAAACTTGGATGCCAAAGTTTCGTTCTCCTAGGTTGAAGCATTCGTTTGCAGTAACAGTTTGAATTTTTAGGTTTCACTCTGTTTTCTCTTATATTGACAGATGTAGTTCGAACTCTAAATCAAACACGGTTTATGCTAGCTTGTTGAAACTTGACACAATACAGTAGTTCTACGTTCTATGTCTAAGGTTTGTTTCGTCTTGATGTAGCCTTAAGCAGAGACTGGAGAATAACTCATTCAATGAAAGGCGTTGTTAGGCTGCCAAAAAACTACAGTCTCCTGAAATCACAGCATATATTTTTTCTTCCTACCTTCGTGATACTTTCAAGTAATGAGCAGTACACAAATCAAACACGGATGCCCAAGTTTCGTTCTCCTAGGTTGAAGCATTCGTTTGCAGTAACAGTTTGAATTTTTAGGTTTCACTCTGTTTTCTCCTATATTGACAGATGCAGTTCGAACTCTAAATCAAACACAGTTTGTGCTAGCTTCTTGAAACTTGACACAATACAGTAGTTCTACGTTCTATCTCTAAGTTTTGTTTCCTCTTGGTGTAGCCTAATGCAGGGACTGCGAATAACACTTATATGGAAAGGGGTTGCCAAACTTCCAAACACTAGAGTCGCCTGAAATCTCAACATATATTTTTTCATCCAATCTTCATGATACATTCACGTAATGATCAGTACACCAATCCCACTTGGATGCCCAAGTTTAGTTCTCCTTGATTGAAGCATTCGTTTACAGGAACAGTTTGAATTTTTAGGTTTCACTCTGTTTTCTCCTATATTGACAGATGCAGTTCGAACTCTAAATCAACACGGTTTGTGCTAGCTTCTTGAAACTTGACACAATACAGTAGTTCTACGTTCTATCTCTAAGGTTTGTTTCCTCTTGATGTAGCCTTAAGCAAAGACTGGCGAATAACTCATTCAATGAAATGCGTGGCTGGGTTGCCAAATAACTACAGTCTCCTCTAATCTCAACATATATTTTTTCTTCCGACCTTCATGATACTTTCAAGTAATGAGCTGTACACCAATCAAACTTGGATGCCCTAGTTTCGTTCTCCTAGGTTGAAGCATTCGTTTGCAAGAACAATTTGAATTTTTACGTTTCAATCTGTTTTCTCCTATATTGACACATGCAGTTAGAACTCTAAATCAACACGGTTTGTGCTAGCTTCTTGAAACTTGACACAATACAGTAGTTCTACGTTCTATCTCTAAGGTTTGATTCCTCTTGATGTAGCCTTAAGCAGAGACTGGAGAATAACTCATTCAATGAAAGGCGTTGTTAGGCTCCCACAAAACTACAGTCTCCTGAAATCACAACACATATTTTTTGTTCCGACCTTCATGATACTTTCAAGTAATGAGCAGTACACCAATCAAACTTGGATGCCCAATTTTCGTTCTCCTAGGTTGAAGCATTCGTTTGCAGTAACAGTTTGAATTTTTAGGTTTTACTCTGTTTTCTCCTATATTGACAGATGCAGTCCGAACTCTAAATCAAACACAGTTTGTGCTAGCTTCTTGAAACTTGACACAATACAGTAGTTCTACGTTCTATCTCTACGTTTTGTTTCCTCTTGATGTAGCCTAATGCAGGGACTGCGAATAACACTTATATGGAAAGGGGTTGCCAAACTTCCAAACACTAGCGTCTCCTGAAATCTCAACATATATTTTTTCATCCAATCTTCATGATACATTCACGTAATGAGCAGTACACCAATCCCACTTGGATGCCCAAGTTTAGTTCTCCTTGATTGAAGCATTCGTTTCCAGGAACAGTTTGAATTTTTAGGTTTCACTCTGTTTTCTCCTATATTGACAGAAGCAGTTCGAACTCTAAATCAACACGGTTTGTGCTAGCTTATTGAAACTTGACACAATACAGTAGTTCTACGTTCTATCTCTAAGGTTTGTTTCCTCTTGATGTAGCCTTAAGCAGAGACTGGAGAATAACTCATTCAATGAAAGGCGTTGTTAGGCTGCCACAAAACTACAGACTCCTGAAATCACAACACATATTTTTTCTTCCGACCTTCATGATACTTTCAAGTAATGAGCAGTAGACCAATCAAACTTGGATGCCCTAGTTTCGTTCATCTAGGTTGAAGCATTCGTTTGCAGTAACAGTTTGAATTTTTAGGTTTCACTCTGTTTTCTCCTATATTGACAGATGCAGTTCTAACTCTAAATCAACACGGTTTGTGCTAGCTTCTTGAAACTTGACACAATACAGTAGTTCTACGTTCTATCTGTACGGTTTGTTTCCTCTTGATGTAGCCTTAAGCAGAAACTGGAGAATAACTCATTCAATGAATGGCGTTGTTAGGCTGCCAAAAAACTACAGTCTCCTGAAATGACAACATATATTTCTTCTTCCGACCTTCATGATACTTTCAAGTAATGAGCAGTACACCAATCAAACTTGGATTCCAAAGTTTCGTTCTCCTAGGTTGAAGCATTCGTTTGCAGTAACAGTTTGAATTTTTAGGTTTCACTCTGTTTTCTCTTATATTGACAGATGTAGTTCGAACTCTAAATCAAACACGGTTTATGCTAGCTTGTTGAAACTTGACACAATACAGTAGTTCTACGTTCTATGTCTAAGGTTTGTTTCGTCTTGATGTAGCCTTAAGCAGAGACTGGAGAATAACTCATTCAATGAAAGGCGTTGTTAGGCTGCCAAAAAACTACAGTCTCCTGAAATCACAGCATATATTTTTTTCTTCCGACCTTCGTGATACTTTCAAGTAATGAGCAGTACACAAATCAAACACGGATGCCCAAGTTTCGTTCTCCTAGGTTGAAGCATTCGTTTGCACTAACAGTTTGAATTTTTAGGTTTCTCTCTGTTTTCTCCTATATTGACAGATGCAGTTCGAACTCTAAATCAAACACAGTTTGTGCTAGCTTCTTGAAACTTGACACAATACAGTAGTTCTACGTTCTATCTCTAAGTTTTGTTTCCTCTTGATGTAGCCTAATGCAGGGACTGCGAATAACACTTATATGGAAAGGGGTTGCCAAACTTCCAAACACTAGAGTCGCCTGAAATCTCAACATATATTTTTTCATCCAATCTTCATGATACATTCACGTAATGATCAGTACACCAATCCCACTTGGATGCCCAAGTTTAGTTCTCCTTGATTGAAGCATTCGTTTCCAGGAACAGTTTGAATTTTTAGGTTTCACTCTGTTTTCTCCTATATTGACAGATGCAGTTCGAACTCTAAATCAACACGGTTTGTGCTAGCTTCTTGAAACTTGACACAATACAGTAGTTCTACGTTCTATCTCTAAGGTTTGTTTCCTCTTGATGTAGCCTTAAGCAAAGACTGGCGAATACCTCATTCAATGAAATGCGTTGCTGGGTTGCCAAAAAACTACAGTCTCCTCTAATCTCAACATATATTTTTTCTTCCGACCTTCATGATACTTTCAAGTAATGAGCTGTACACCAATCAAACTTGGATGCCCTAGTTTCGTTCTCCTAGGTTGAAGCATTCGTTTGCAAGAACAATTTGAATTTTTACGTTTCAATCTTTTTTCTCCTATATTGACACATGCAGTTAGAACTCTAAATCAACACGGTTTGTGCTAGCTTCTTGAAACTTGACACAATACAGTAGTTCTACGTTCTATCTCTAAGGTTTGATTCCTCTTGATGTAGCCTTAAGCAGAGACTGGAGAATAACTCATTCAATGAAAGGCGTTGTTAGGCTCCCACAAAACTACAGTCTCCTGAAATCACAACACATATTTTTTGTTCCGACCTTCATGATACTTTC
Organism: Callospermophilus lateralis; assembly: GCF_048772815.1. NCBI lineage: Eukaryota > Metazoa > Chordata > Mammalia > Rodentia > Sciuridae > Callospermophilus > Callospermophilus lateralis. The sequence continues at coordinate 26,657 of NW_027514638.1, forward strand.
AAGTAATGAGCAGTACACCAATCAAACTTGGATGCCCAATTTTCGTTCTCCTAGGTTGAAGCATTCGTTTGCAGTAACAGTTTGAATTTTTAGGTTTTACTCTGTTTTCTCCTATATTGACAGATGCAGTCCGAACTCTAAATCAAACACAGTTTGTGCTAGCTTCTTGAAACTTGACACAATACAGTAGTTCTACGTTCTATCTCAAAGTTTTGTTTCCTCTTGATGTAGCCTAATGCAGGGACTGCGAATAACACTTATATGGAAAGGGGTTGCCAAACTTCCAAACACTAGAGTCTCCTGAAATCTCAACATATATTTTTTCATCCAATCTTCATGATACATTCACGTAATGATCAGTACACCAATCCGACTTGGATGCCCAAGTTTAGTTCTCCTTGATTGAAGCATTCGTTTCCAGGAACAGTTTGAATTTTTAGGTTTCACTCTGTTTTCTCCTATATTGACAGATGCAGTTCGAACTCTAAATCAACACGGTTTGTGCTAGCTTATTGAAACTTGACACAATACAGTAGTTCTACGTTCTATCAGTACGGTTTGTTTCCTTTTGATGTAGCCTTAAGCAGAGACTGGAGAATAACTCATTCAATGAAAGGCGTTGTTAGGCTGCCACAAAACTACAGTCTCCTGAAATCACAACCCATATTTTTTCTTCCGACCTTCATGATTCTTTCAAGTAATGAGCAGTAGACCAATCAAACTTGGATGCCCTAGTTTCGTTCATCTAGGTTGAACCATTCGTTTGCAGTAACAGTTTGAATTTTTAGGTTTCACTCTGTTTTCTCCTATATTGACAGATGCAGTTCTAACTCTAAATCAACACGGTTTGTGCTAGCTTCTTGAAACTTGACACAATACAGTAGTTCTACGTTCTATCTGTACGGTTTGTTTCCTCTTGATGTAGCCTTAAGCAGAAACTGGAGAATAACTCATTCAATGAATGGCGTTGTTAGGCTGCCAAAAAACTACAGTCTCCTGAAATGACAACATATATTTCTTCTTCCGACCTTCATGATACTTTCAAGTAATGAGCAGTACACCAATCAAACTTGGATGCCAAAGTTTCGTTCTCCTAGGTTGAAGCATTCGTTTGCAGTAACAGTTTGAATTTTTAGGTTTCACTCTGTTTTCTCTTATATTGACAGATGTAGTTCGAACTCTAAATCAAACACGGTTTATGCTAGCTTCTTGAAACTTGACACAATACAGTAGTTCTACGTTATATGTCTAAGGATTGTTTCGTCTTGATGTAGCCTTAAGCAGAGACTGGAGAATAACTCATTCAATGAAAGGCGTTGTTAGGCTGCCAAAAAACTACAGTCTCCTGAAATCACAGCATATATTTTTTCTTCCGACCTTCGTGATACTTTCAAGTAATGAGCAGTACACAAATCAAACACGGATGCCCAAGTTTCGTTCTCCTAGGTTGAAGCATTCGTTTGCAGTAACAGTTTGAATTTTTAGGTTTCACTCTGTTTTCTCCTATATTGACAGATGCAGTTCGAAGTCTAAATCAAACACAGTTTGTGCTAGCTTCTTGAAACTTGACACAATACAGTAGTTCTACGTTCTATCTCTAAGTTTTGTTTCCTCTTGATGTAGCCTAATGCAGGGACTGCGAATAACACTTATATGGAAAGGGGTTGCCAAACTTCCAAACACTAGAGTCGCCTGAAATCTCAACATATATTTTTTCATCCAATCTTCATGATACATTCACGTAATGATCAGTACACCAATCCCACTTGGATGCCCAAGTTTAGTTCTCCTTGATTGAAGCATTCGTTTCCAGGAACAGTTTGAATTTTTAGGTTTCACTCTGTTTTCTCCTATATTGACAGATGCAGTTCGAACTCTAAATCAACACGGTTTGTGCTAGCTTCTTGAAACTTGACACAATACAGTAGTTCTACGTTCTATCTCTAAGGTTTGTTTCCTCTTGATGTAGCCTTAAGCAAAGACTGGCGAATAACTCATTCAATGAAATGCGTTGCTGGGTTGCCAAAAAACTACAGTCTCCTCTAATCTCAACATATATTTTTTCTTCCGACCTTCATGATACTTTCAAGTAATGAGCTGTACACCAATCAAACTTGGATGCCCTAGTTTCGTTCTCCTAGGTTGAAGCATTCGTTTGCAAGAACAATTTGAATTTTTACGTTTCAATCTGTTTTCTCCTATATTGACACATGCAGTTAGAACTCTAAATCAACACGGTTTGTGCTAGCTTCTTGAAACTTGACACAATACAGTAGTTCTACGTTCTATCTCTAAGGTTTGATTCCTCTTGATGTAGCCTTAAGCAGAGACTGGAGAATAACTCATTCAATGAAAGGCGTTGTTAGGCTCCCACAAAACTACAGTCTCCTGAAATCACAACACATATTTTTTGTTCCAACCTTCATGATACTTTCAAGTAATGAGCAGTACACCAATCAAACTTGGATGCCCAATTTTCGTTCTCCTAGGTTGAAGCATTCGTTTGCAGTAACAGTTTGAATTTTTAGGTTTTACTCTGTTTTCTCCTATATTGACAGATGCAGTCCGAACTCTAAATCAAACACAGTTTGTGCTAGCTTCTTGAAACTTGACACAATACAGTAGTTCTACGTTCTATCTCTAAGTTTTGTTTCCTCTTGATGTAGCCTAATGCAGGGACTGCGAATAACACTTATATGGAAAGGGGTTGCCAAACTTCCAAACACTAGCGTCTCCTGAAATCTCAACATATATTTTTTCATCCAATCTTCATGATACATTCACGTAATGATCAGTACACCAATCCCACCTGGATGCCCAAGTTTAGTTCTCCTTGATTGAAGCATTCGTTTCCAGGAACAGTTTGAATTTTTAGGTTTCACTCTGTTTTCTCCTATATTGACAGATGCAGTTCGAACTCTAAATCACCACGGTTTGTGCTAGCTTCTTGAAACTTGACACAATACAGTAGTTCTACGTTCTATCTGTACGGTTTGTTTCCTTTTGATGTAGCCTTAAGCAGAAACTGGAGAATAACTCATTCAATGAATGGCGTTGTTAGGCTGCCAAAAAATACAGTCTCCTGAAATGACAACATATATTTCTTCTTCCGACCTTCATGATACTTTCAAGTAATGAGCAGTACACCAATCAAACTTGGATGCCAAAGTTTCGTTCTCCTAGGTTGAAGCATTCGTTTGCAGTAACAGTTTGAATTTTTAGGTTTCACTCTGTTTTCTCTTATATTGACAGATGTAGTTCGAACTCTAAATCAAACACGGTTTATGCTAGCTTGTTGAAACTTGACACAATACAGTAGTTCTACGTTCTATGTCTAAGGTTTGTTTCGTCTTGATGTAGCCTTAAGCAGAGACTGGAGAATAACTCATTCAATGAAAGGCGTTGTTAGGCTGCCAAAAAACTACAGTCTCCTGAAATCACAGCATATATTTTTCTTCCGACCTTCGTGATACTTTCAAGTAATGAGCAGTACACAAATCAAACACGGATGCCCAAGTTTCGTTCTCCTAGGTTGAAGCATTCGTTTGCAGTAACAGTTTGAATTTTTAGGTTTCACTCTGTTTTCTCCTATATTGACAGATGCAGTTCGAACTCTAAATCAAACACAGTTTGTGCTAGCTTCTTGAAACTTGACACAATACAGTAGTTCTACGTTCTATCTCTAAGTTTTGTTTCCTCTTGATGTAGCCTAATGCAGGGACTGCGAATAACACTTATATGGAAAGGGGTTGCCAAACTTCCAAACACTAGAGTCGCCTGAAATCTCAACATACATTTTTTCATCCAATCTTCATGATACATTCACGTAATGATCAGTACACCAATCCCACTTGGATGCCCAAGTTTAGTTCTCCTTGATTGAAGCATTCGTTTACAGGAACAGTTTGAATTTTTAGGTTTCACTCTGTTTTCTCCTATATTGACAGATGCAGTTCGAACTCTAAATCAACACGGTTTGTGCTAGCTTCTTGAAACTTGACACAATACAGTAGTTCTACGTTCTATCTCTAAGGTTTGATTCCTCTTGATGTAGCCTTAAGCAAAGACTGGCAAATAACTCATTCAATGAAATGCGTTGCTGGGTTGCCAAAAAACTACAGTCTCCTGTAATCTCAACATATATTTTTTCTTCCGACCTGCATGATACTTTCAAGTAATGAGCTGTACACCAATCAAACTTGGATGCCCTAGTTTCGTTCTCCTAGGTTGAAGCATTCGTTTTCAAGAACAATTTGAATTTTTACGTTTCAATCTGTTTTCTCCTATATTGACACATGCAGTTAGAACTGTAAATCAACACAGTTTGTGCTAGCTTCTTGAAACTTGACACAATACAGTAGTTCTACGTTCTATCTCTAAGGTTTGATTCCTCTTGATGTAGCCTTAAGCAGAGACTGGAGAATAACTCATTCAATGAAAGGCGTTGTTAGGCTCCCACAAAACTACAGTCTCCTGAAATCACAACACATATTTTTTGTTCTGACCTTCATGATACTTTCAAGTAATGAGCAGTACACCAATCAAACTTGGATGCCCAAGTTTCGTTCTCCTAGGTTGAAGCATTCGTTTGCAGTAACAGTTTGAATTTTTAGGTTTTACTCTGTTTTCTCCTATATTGACAGATGCAGTCCGAACTCTAAATCAAACACAGTTTGTGCTAGCTTCTTGAAACTTGACACAATACAGTAGTTCTACGTTCTATCTCTAAGTTTTGTTTCCTCTTGATGTAGCCTAATGCAGGGACTGCGAATAACACTTATATGGAAAGGGGTTGCCAAACTTCCAAACACTAGCGTCTCCTGAAATCTCAACATATATTTTTTCATCCAATCTTCATGATACATTCACGTAATGATCAGTACACCAATCCCACTTGGATGCCCAAGTTTAGTTCTCCTTGATTGAAGCATTCGTTTCCAGGAACAGTTTGAATTTTTAGGTTTCACTCTGTTTTCTCCTATATTGACAGATGCAGTTCGAACTCTAAATCAACACGGTTTGTGCTAGCTTCTTGAAACTTGACACAATACAGTAGTTCTACGTTCTATCTCTAAGGTTTGTTTCCTCTTGATGTAGCCTTAAGCAGAAACTGGAGAATAACTCATTCAATGAATGGCGTTGTTAGGCTGCCAAAAAACTACAGTCTCCTGATGACAACATATATTTCTTCTTCCGACCTTCATGATACTTTCAAGTAATGAGCAGTACACCAATCAAACTTGGATGCCCAAGTTTCGTTCTCCTAGGTTGAAGCATTCGTTTGCAGTAACAGTTTGAATTTTTAGGTTTCACTCTGTTTTCTCTTATATTGACAGATGTAGTTCGAACTCTAAATCAAACACTGTTTATGCTAGCTTGTTGAAACTTGACACAATACAGTAGTTCTACGTTCTATCTCTAAGGTTTGTTTCGTCTTGATGTAGCCTTAAGCAGAGACTGGAGAATAACTCATTCAATGAAAGGCGTTGTTAGGCTGCCAAAAAACTACAGTCTCCTGAAATCACAGCATATATTTTTTCTTCCGACCTTCGTGATACTTTCAAGTAATGAGCAGTACACAAATCAAACACGGATGCCCAAGTTTCGTTCTCTAGGTTGAAGCATTCGTTTGCAGTAACAGTTTGAATTTTTAGGTTTCACTCTGTTTTCTCCTATATTGACAGATGCAGTTCGAACTCTAAATCAAACACAGTTTGTGCTAGCTTCTTGAAACTTGACACAATACAGTAGTTCTACGTTCTATCTCTAAGTTTTGTTTCCTCTTGATGTAGCCTAATGCAGGGACTGCGAATAACACTTATATGGAAAGGGGTTGCCAAACTTCCAAACACTAGAGTCTCCTGAAATCTCAACATATATTTTTTCATCCAATCTTCATGATACATTCACGTAATGATCAGTACACCAATCCCACTTGGATGCCCAAGTTTAGTTCTCCTTGATTGAAGCATTCGTTTCCAGGAACAGTTTGAATTTTTAGGTTTCACTCTGTTTTCTCCTATATTGACAGATGCAGTTCGAACTCTAAATCAACACGGTTTGTGCTAGCTTCTTGAAACTTGACACAATACAGTAGTTCTACGTTCTATCTCTAAGGTTTGTTTCCTCTTGATGTAGCCTTAAGCAAAGACTGGCGAATAACTCATTCAATGAAATGCGTTGCTGGGTTGCCAAAAAACTACAGTCTCCTGTAATCTCAACATATATTTTTTCTTCCGACCTTCATGATACTTTCAAGTAATGAGCTGTACACCAATCAAACTTGGATGCCCTAGTTTCGTTCTCCTAGGTTGAAGCATTCGTTTGCAAGAACAATTTGAATTTTTACATTTCAATCTGTTTTCTCCTATATTGACACATGCAGTTAGAACTCTAAACCAACACGGTTTGTGCTAGCTTCTTGAAACTTGACACAATACAGTAGTTCTACGTTCTATCTCTAAGGTTTGATTCCTCTTGATGTAGCCTTAAGCAGAGACTGGAGAATAACTCATTCAATGAAAGGCGTTGTTAGGCTCCCACAAAACTACAGTCTCCTGAAATCACAACACATATTTCTTGTTCCGACCTTCATGATACTTTCAAGTAATGAGCAGTACACCAATCAAACTTGGATGCCCAAGTTTCGTTCTCCTAGGTTGAAGCATTCGTTTGCAGTAACAGTTTGAATTTTTAGGTTTCACTCTGTTTTCTCCTTATTGACAGATGCAGTCCGAACTCTAAATCAAACACAGTTTGTGCTAGCTTCTTGAAACTTGACACAATACAGTAGTTCTACGTTCTATCTCTAAGTTTTGTTTCCTCTTGATGTAGCCTAATGCAGGGACTGCGAATAACACTTATATGGAAAGGGGTTGCCAAACTTCCAAACACTAGAGTCTCCTGAAATCTCAACATATATTTTTTCATCCAATCTTCATGATACATTCACGTAATGATCAGTACACCAATCCCACTTGGATGCCCAAGTTTAGTTCTCCTTGATTGAAGCATTCGTTTGCAGTAACAGTTTGAATTTTTAGGTTTCACTCTGTTTTCTCCTATATTGACAGATGCAGTTCGAACTCTAAATCAACACGGTTTGTGCTAGCTTCTTGAAACTTGACACAATACAGTAGTTCTACGTTCTATCTGTACGGTTTGTTTCCTCTTGATGTAGCCTTAAGCAGCAACTGGAGAATAACTCATTCAATGAATGGCGTTGTTAGGCTGCCAAAAAACTACAGTCTCCTGATGACAACATATATTTCTTCTTCCGACCTTCATGATACTTTCAAGTAATGAGCAGTACACCAATCAAACTTGGATGCCCAAGTTTCGTTCTCCTAGGTTGAAGCATTCGTTTGCAGTAACAGTTTGAATTTTTAGGTTTCACTCTGTTTTCTCTTATATTGACAGATGTAGTTCGAACTCTAAATCAAACACGGTTTATGCTAGCTTGTTGAAACTTGACACAATACAGTAGTTCTACGTTCTATCTCTAAGGTTTGTTTCGTCTTGATGTAGCCTTAAGAAGAGACTGGAGAATAACTCATTCAATGAAAGGCGTTGTTAGGCTGCCAAAAAACTACAGTCTCCTGAAATCACAGCATATATTTTTTCTTCCGACCTTCGTGATACTTTCAAGTAATGAGGAGTACACAAATCAAACACGGATGCCCAAGTTTCGTTTTCCTAGGTTGAAGCATTCGTTTGCAGTAACAGTTTGAATTTTTAGGTTTTACTCTGATTTCTCCTATATTGACAGATGCAGTTCGAACTCTAAATCAAACACAGTTTGTGCTAGCTTCTTGAAACTTGACACAATACAGTAGTTCTACGTTCTATCTCTAAGTTTTGTTTCCTCTTGATGTAGCCTAATGCAGGGACTGCGAATAACACTTATATGGAAAGGGGTTGCCAAACTTCCAAACACTAGAGTCTCCTGAAATCTCAACATATATTTTTTCATCCAATCTTCATGATACATTCACGTAATGATCAGTACACCAATCCCACTTGGATGCCCAAGTTTAGTTCTCCTTGATTGAAGCATTCGTTTCCAGGAACAGTTTGAATTTTTAGGTTTCACTCTGTTTTCTCCTATATTGACAGATGCAGTTCGAACTCTAAATCAACACGGTTTGTGCTAGCTTCTTGAAACTTGACACAATACAGTAGTTCTACGTTCTATCTCTAAGGTTTGTTTCCTCTTGATGTAGCCTTAAGCAAAGACTGGCGAATAACTCATTCAATGAAATGCGTTGCTGGGTTGCCAAAAAACTACAGTCTCCTGTAATCTCAACATATATTTTTTCTTCCGACCTTCATGATACTTTCAAGTAATGAGCTGTACACCAATCAAACTTGGATGCCCTAGTTTCGTTCTCCTAGGTTGAAGCATTCGTTTGCAAGAACAATTTGAATTTTTACGTTTCAATCTGTTTTCTCCTATATTGACACATGCAGTTAGAACTCTAAATCAACACGGTTTGTGCTAGCTTCTTGAAACTTGACACAATACAGTAGTTCTACGTTCTATCTCTAAGGTTTGATTCCTCTTGATGTAGCCTTAAGCAGAGACTGGAGAATAACTCATTCAATGAAAGGCCTTGTTAGGCTCCCACAAAACTACAGTCTCCTGAAATCACAACACATATTTTTTGTTCCGACCTTCATGATACTTTCAAGTAATGAGCAGTACACCAATCAACCTTGGATGCCCAAGTTTCGTTCTCCTAGGTTGAAGCATTCGTTTGCAGTAACAGTTTGAATTTTTAGGTTTTACTCTGTTTTCTCCTATATTGACAGATGCAGTCCGAACTCTAAATCAAACACAGTTTGTGCTAGCTTCTTGAAACTTTACACAATACAGTAGTTCTACGTTCTATCTCTAAGTTTTGTTTCCTCTTGATGTAGCCTAATGCAGGGACTGCGAATAACACTTATATGGAAAGGGGTTGCCAAACTTCCAAACACTAGCGTCTCCTGAAATCTCAACATATATTTTTTCATCCGTCTTCATGATACATTCACGTAATGATCAGTACACCAATCCCACTTGGATGCCCAAGTTTAGTTCTCCTTGATTGAAGCATTCGTTTCCAGGAACAGTTTGAATTTTTAGGTTTCACTCTGTTTTCTCCTATATTGACAGATGCAGTTCGAACTCTAAATCAACACGGTTTGTGCTAGCTTGTTGAAACTTGACACAATACAGTAGTTCTACGTTCTATCTCTAAGGTTTGTTTCCTCTTGATGTAGCCTTAAGCAGAGACTGGCGAATAACTCATTCAATGAAATGCGTTGCTGGGTTGCCAAAAAACTACATTCTCCTGTAATCTCAATATATATTTTTTCTTACGACCTGCATGATACTTTCAAGTAATGAGCTGTACACCAATCAAACTTGGATGCCCTAGTTTCGTTCTCCTAGGTTGAAGCATTCGTTTGCAAGAACAATTTGAATTTTTACGTTTCAATCTGTTTTCTCCTATATTGACACATGCAGTTAGAACTCTAAATCAACACGGTTTGTGCTAGCTTCTTGAAACTTGACACAATACAGTAGTTCTACGTTCTATCTCTAAGGTTTGATTCCTCTTGATGTAGCCTTAAGCAGAGACTGGAGAATAACTCATTCAATGAAAGGCGTTGTTAGGCTCCCACAAAACTACAGTCTCCTGAAATCACAACACATATTTTTTGTTCCGACCTTCATGATACTTTCAAGTAATGAGCAGTACACCAATCAAACTTGGATGCCCAAGTTTCGTTCTCCTAGGTTGAAGCATTCGTTTGCAGTAACAGTTTGAATTTTTAGGTTTTACTCTGTTTTCTCCTATATTGACAGATGCAGTCCGAACTCTAAATCAAACACAGTTTGTGCTAGCTTCTTGAAACTTGACACAATACAGTAGTTCTACGTTCTATCTCTAAGTTTTGTTTCCTCTTGATGTAGCCTAATGCAGGGACTGCGAATAACACTTATATGGAAAGGGGTTGCCAAACTTCCAAACACTAGAGTCTCCTGAAATCTCAACATATATTTTTTCATCCAATCTTCATGATACATTCACGTAATGATCAGTACACCAATCCCACTTGGATGCCCAAGTTTAGTTCTCCTTGATTGAAGCATTCGTTTCCAGGAACAGTTTGAATTTTTAGGTTTCACTCTGTTTTCTCCTATATTGACAGATGCAGTTCGAACTCTAAATCAACACGGTTTGTGCTAGCTTCTTGAAACTTGACACAATACAGTAGTTCTACGTTCTATCTCTAAGGTTTGTTTCCTCTTGATGTAGCCTTAAGCAGAGACTGGAGAATAACTCATTCAATGAAAGGCGTTGTTAGGCTGCCACAAAACTAGAGTCTCCTGAAATCACAACACATATTTTTTCTTCCGACCTTCATGATACTTTCAAGTAATGAGCAGTACACCAATCAAACTTGGATGCCCTAGTTTCGTTCTCCTAGGTTGAAGCATTCGTTTGCAGTAACAGTTTGAATTTTTAGGTTTCACTCTGTTTTCTCCTATATTGACAGATGCAGTTCTAACTCTAATTCAACACGGTTTGTGCTAGCTTCTTGAAACTTGACACAATACAGTAGTTCTACGTTCTATCTGTACGGTTTGTTTCCTCTTGATGTAGCCTTAAGCAGCAACTGGAGAATAACTCATTCAATGAATGGCGTTGTTAGGCTGCCAAAAAACTACAGTCTCCTGATGACAACATATATTTCTTCTTCCGACCTTCATGATACTTTCAAGTAATGAGCAGTACACCAATCAAACTTGGATGCCCAAGTTTCGTTCTCCTAGGTTGAAGCATTCGTTTGCAGTAACAGTTTGAATTTTTAGGTTTCACTCTGTTTTCTCTTATATTGACAGATGTAGTTCGAACTCTAAATCAAACACGGTTTATGCTAGCTTGTTGAAACTTGACACAATACAGTAGTTCTACGTTCTATCTCTAAGGTTTGTTTCGTCTTGATGTAGCCTTAAGCAGAGACTGGAGAATAACTCATTCAATGAAAGGCGTTGTTAGGCTGCCAAAAAACTACAGTCTCCTGAAATCACAGCATATATTTTTTCTTCCGACCTTCGTGATACTTTCAAGTAATGAGCAGTACACAAATCAAACACGGATGCCCAAGTTTCGTTCTCCTAGGTTGAAGCATTCGTTTGCAGTAACAGTTTGAATTTTTAGGTTTTACTCTGTTTTCTCCTATATTGACAGATGCAGTCCGAACTCTAAATCAAACACAGTTTGTGCTAGCTTCTTGAAACTTTACACAATACAGTAGTTCTACGTTCTATCTCTAAGTTTTGTTTCCTCTTGATGTAGCCTAATGCAGGGACTGCGAATAACACTTATATGGAAAGGGGTTGCCAAACTTCCAAACACTAGCGTCTCCTGAAATCTCAACATATATTTTTTCATCCAATCTTCATGAAACATTCACGTAATGATCAGTACACCAATCCCACTTGGATGCCCAAGTTTAGTTCTCCTTGATTGAAGCATTCGTTTCCAGGAACAGTTTGAATTTTTAGGTTTCACTCTGTTTTCTCCTATATTGACAGATGCAGTTCGAACTCTAAATCAACACGGTTTGTGCTAGCTTCTTGAAACTTGACACAATACAGTAGTTCTACGTTCTATCTCTAAGGTTTGTTTCCTCTTGATGTAGCCTTAAGCAGAGACTGGCGAATAACTCATTCAATGAAATGCGTTGCTGGGTTGCCAAAAAACTACATTCTCCTGTAATCTCAACATATATTTTTTCTTACGACCTGCATGATACTTTCAAGTAATGAGCTGTACACCAATCAAACTTGGATGCCCTAGTTTCGTTCTCCTAGGTTGAAGCATTCGTTTGCAAGAACAATTTGAATTTTTACGTTTCAATCTGTTTTCTCCTATATTGACACATGCAGTTAGAACTCTAAATCAACACGGTTTGTGCTAGCTTCTTGAAACTTGACACAATACAGTAGTTCTACGTTCTATCTCTAAGGTTTGATTCCTCTTGATGTAGCCTTAAGCAGAGACTGGAGAATAACTCATTCAATGAAAGGCGTTGTTAGGCTCCCAGAAAACTACAGTCTCCTGAAATCACAACACATATTTTTTGTTCCGACCTTCATGATAGTTTCAAGTAATGAGCAGTACACCAATCAAACTTGGATGCCCAAGTTTCGTTCTCCTAGGTTGAAGCATTCGTTTGCAGTAACAGTTTGAATTTTTTAGGTTTTACTCTGTTTTCTCCTATATTGACAGATGCAGTCCGAACTCTAAATCAAACACAGTTTGTGCTAGCTTCTTGAAACTTGACACAATACAGTAGTTCTACGTTCTATCTCTAAGTTTTGTTTCCTCTTGATGTAGCCTAATGCAGGGACTGCGAATAACACTTATATGGAAAGGGGTTGCCAAACTTCCAAACACTAGCGTCTCCTGAAATCTCAACATATATTTTTTCATCCAATCTTCATGATACATTCACGTAATGATCAGTACACCAATCCCACTTGGATGCCCAAGTTTAGTTCTCCTTGATTGAAGCATTCGTTTCCAGGAACAGTTTGAATTTTTAGGTTTCACTCTGTTTTCTCCTATATTGACAGATGCAGTTCGAACTCTAAATCAACACGGTTTGTGCTAGCTTCTTGAAACTTGACACAATACAGTAGTTCTACGTTCTATCTCTAAGGTTTGTTTCCTCTTGATGTAGCCTTAAGCAGAGACTGGCGAATAACTCATTCAATGAAATGCGTTGCTGGGTTGCCAAAAAACTACAGTCTCCTGTAATCTCAACATATATTTTTTCTTCCGACCTGCATGATACTTTCAAGTAATGAGCTGTACACCAATCAAACTTGGATGCCCTAGTTTCGTTCTCCTAGGTTGAAGCATTCGTTTGCAAGAACAATTTGAATTTTTACGTTTCAATCTGTTTTCTCCTATATTGACACATGCAGTTAGAACTCTAAATCAACACGGTTTGTGCTAGCTTCTTGAAACTTGACACAATACAGTAGTTCTACGTTCTATCTCTAAGGTTTGATTCCTCTTGATGTAGCCTTAAGCAGAGACTGGAGAATAACTCATTCAATGAAAGGCGTTGTTAGGCTCCCACAAAACTACAGTCTCCTGAAATCACAACACATATTTTTTGTTCCGACCTTCATGATACTTTCAAGTAATGAGCAGTACACCAATCAAACTTGGATGCCCAAGTTTCGTTCTCCTAGGTTGAAGCATTCGTTTGCAGTAACAGTTTGAATTTTTAGGTTTTACTCTGTTTTCTCCTATATTGACAGATGCAGTCCGAACTCTAAATCAAACACAGTTTGTGCTAGCTTCTTGAAACTTGACACAATACAGTAGTTCTACGTTCTATCTCTAAGTTTTGTTTCCTCTTGATGTAGCCTAATGCAGGGGCTGCGAATAACACTTATATGGAAAGGGGTTGCCAAACTTCCAAACACTAGAGTCTCCTGAAATCTCAACATATATTTTTTCATCCAATCTTCATGATACATTCACGTAATGATCAGTACACCAATCCCACTTGGATGCCCAAGTTTCGTTCTCCTTGATTGAAGCATTCGTTTCCAGGAACAGTTTGAATTTTTAGGTTTCACTCTGTTTTCTCCTATATTGACAGATGCAGTTCGAACTCTAAATCAACACGGTTTGTGCTAGCTTCTTGAAACTTGACACAATACAGTAGTTCTACGTTCTATCTCTAAGGTTTGTTTCCTCTTGATGTAGCCTTAAGCAGAGACGGAAGAATAACTCATTCAATGAAAGGCGTTGTTAGGCTGCCACAAAACTACAGTCTCCTGAAATCACAACACATATTTTTTCTTCCGACCTTCATGATACTTTCAAGTAATGAGCAGTACACCAATCAAACTTGGATGCCCTAGTTTCGTTCTCCTAGGTTGAAGCATTCGTTTGCAGTAACAGTTTGAATTTTTAGGTTTCACTCTGTTTTCTCCTATATTGACAGATGCAGTTCTAACTCTAAATGAACACGGTTTGTGCTAGCTTCTTGAAACTTGACACAATACAGTAGTTCTACGTTCTATCTGTACGGTTTGTTTCCTCTTGATGTAGACTTAAGCAGCAACTGGAGAATAACTCATTCAATGAATGGCGTTGTTAGGCTGCCAAAAAACTACAGTCTCCTGATGACAACATATATTTCTTCTTCCGACCTTCATGATACTTTCAAGTAATGAGCAGTACACCAATCAAACTTGGATGCCCACGTTTCGTTCTCCTAGATTGAAGCATTCGTTTGCAGTAACAGTTTGAATTTTTAGGTTTCACTCTGTTTTCTCTTATATTGACAGATGTAGTTCGAAATCTAAATCAAACACGGTTTATGCTAGCTTGTTGAAACTTGACACAATACAGTAGTTTTACGTTCTATCTCTAAGGTTTGTTTCGTCTTGATGTAGCCTTAAGCAGAGACTGGAGAATAACTCATTCAATGAAAGGCGTTGTTAGGCTGCCAAAAAACTACAGTCTCCTGAAATCACAGCATATATTTTTTCTTCCGACCTTCGTGATACTTTCAAGTAATGAGCAGTACACAAATCAAACACGGATGCCCAAGTTTCGTTCTCCTAGGTTGAAGCATTCGTTTGCAGTAACAGTTTGAATTTTTAATTTTCACTCTGTTTTCTCCTATATTGACAGATGCAGTTCGAACTCTAAATCAAACACAGTTTGTGCTAGCTTCTTGAAACTTGACACAATACAGTAGTTCTACGTTCTATCTCTAAGTTTTATTTCCTCTTGATGTAGCCTAATGCAGGGACTGCGAATAACACTTATATGGAAAGGGGTTGCCAAACTTCCAAACACTAGAGTCTCCTGAAATCTCAACATATATTTTTTCATCCAATCTTCATGATACATTCACGTAATGATCAGTACAGCAATCCCACTTGGATGCCCAAGTTTAGTTCTCCTTGATTGAAGCATTCGTTTACAGGAACAGTTTGAATTTTTAGGTTTCACTCTGTTTTCTCCTATATTGACTGATGCAGTTCGAACTCTAAATCAACACGGTTTGTGCTAGCTTCTTTAAACTTGACACAATACAGTAGTTCTACGTTCTATCTCTAAGGTTTGTTTCCTCTTGATGTAGCCTTAAGCAAAGACTGGCGAATAACTCATTCAATGAAATGCGTTGCTGGGTTGCCAAAAAACTACAGTCTGCTCTAATCTCAACATATATTTTTTCTTCCGACCTTCATGATACTTTCAAGTAATGAGCTGTACACCAATCAAACTTGGATGCCCTAGTTTCGTTCTCCTAGGTTGAAGCGTTCGTTTGCAAGAACAATTTGAATTTTTACGTTTCAATCTGTTTTCTCCTATATTGACACATGCAGTTAGAACTCTAAACCAACACGGTTTGTGCTAGCTTCTTGATACTTGACACAATACAGTAGTTCTACGTTCTATCTCTAAGGTTTGATTCCTCTTGATGTAGCCTTAAGCAGAGACTGGAGAATAACTCATTCAATGAAAGGCGTTGTTAGGCTCCCACAAAACTACAGTCTCCTGAAATCACAACACATATTTTTTGTTCCGACCTTCATGATACTTTCAAGTAATGAGCAGTACACCAATCAAACTTGGATGCCCAAGTTTCGTTCTCCTAGGTTGAAGCATTCGTTTGCAGTAACAGTTTGAATTTTTAGGTTTTACTCTGTTTTCTCCTATATTGACAGATGCAGTCCGAACTCTAAATCAAACACAGTTTGTGCTAGCTTCTTGAAACTTGACACAATACAGTAGTTCTACGTTCTATCTCTAAGTTTTGTTTCCTCTTGATGTAGCCTAATGCAGGGACTGCGAATAACACTTATATGGAAAGGGGTTGCCAAACTTCCAAACACTAGCGTCTCCTGAAATCTCAACATATATTTTTTCATCCAATCTTCATGATACATTCACGTAATGATCAGTACACCAATCCCACTTGGATGCCCAAGTTTAGTTCTCCTTGATTGAAGCCTTCGTTTCCAGGAACAGTTTGAATTTTTAGGTTTCACTCTGTTTTCTCCTATATTGACAGATGCAGTTCGAACTCTAAATCAACACGGTTTGTGCTAGCTTCTTGAAACTTGACACAATACAGTAGTTCTACGTTCTATCTCTAAGGTTTGTTTCCTCTTGATGTAGCCTTAAGCAGAGACTGGCGAATAACTCATTCAATGAAATGCGTTGCTGGGGTGCCAAAAAACTACAGTCTCCTGTAATCTCAACATATATTTTTTCTTCCGACCTGCATGATACTTTCAAGTAATGAGCTGTACACCAATCAAACTTGGATGCCCTAGTTTCGTTCTCCTAGGTTGAAGCATTCGTTTGCAAGAACAATTTGAATTTTTACGTTTCAATCTGTTTTCTCCTATATTGACACATGCAGTTAGAACTCTAAATCAACACGGTTTGTGCTAGCTTCTTGAAACTTGACACAATACAGTAGTTCTACGTTCTATCTCTAAGGTTTGATTCCTCTTGATGTAGCCTTAAGCAGAGACTGGAGAATAACTCATTCAATGAAAGGCGTTGTTAGGCTCCCACAAAACTACAGTCTCCTGAAATCACAACACATATTTTTTGTTCCGACCTTCATGATACTTTCAAGTAATGAGCAGTACACCAATCAAACTTGGATGCCCAAGTTTCGTTCTCCTAGGTTGAAGCATTCGTTTGCAGTAACAGTTTGGATTTTTAGGTTTTACTCTGTTTTCTCCTATATTGACAGATGCAGTCCGAACTCTAAATCAAACACAGTTTGTGCTAGCTTCTTGAAACTTGACACAATACAGTAGTTCTATGTTCTATCTCTAAGTTTTGTTTCCTCTTGATGTAGCCTAATGCAGGGACTGCGAATAACACTTATATGGAAAGGGGTTGCCAAACTTCCAAACACTAGCGTCTCCTGAAATCTCAACATATATTTTTTCATCCAATCTTCATGATACATTCACGTAATGATCAGTACACCAATCCCACTTGGATGCCCAAGTTTAGTTCTCCTTGATTGAAGCATTCGTTTCCAGGAACAGTTTGAATTTTTAGGTTTCACTGTGTTTTCTCCTATATTGACAGATGCAGTTCGAACTCTAAATCAACACGGTTTCTGCTAGCTTCTTGAAACTTGACACAATACAGTAGTTCTACGTTCTATCTCTAAGGTTTGTTTCCTCTTGATGTAGCCTTAAGCAGAGACTGGAGAATAACTCATTCAATGAAAGGCGTTGTTAGGCTGCCACAAAACTACAGTCTCCTGAAATCACAACACATATTTTTTCTTCCGACCTTCATGATACTTTCAAGTAATGAGCAGTAGACCAATCAAACTTGGATGCCCTAGTTTCGTTCTTCTAGGTTGAAGCATTCGTTTGCAGTAACAGTTTGAATTTTTAGGTTTCACTCTGTTTTCTCCTATATTGACAGATGCAGTTCTAACTCTAAATCAACACGGTTTGTGTTAGCTTCTTGAAACTTGACACAATACAGTAGTTCTACGTTCTATCTGTACGGTTTGTTTCCTCTTGATGTAGCCTTAAGCAGAAACTGGAGAATAACTCATTCAACAAATGGCGTTGTTAGGCTGCCAAAAAACTACAGTCTCCTGAAATGACAACATATATTTCTTCTTCCGACCTTCATGATACTTTCAAGTAATGAGCAGTACACCAATCAAACTTGGATGCCCAAGTTTCGTTCTCCTAGGTTGAAGCATTCGTTTGCAGTAACAGTTTGAATTTTTAGGTTTCACTCTGTTTTCTCTTATATTGACAGATGTAGTTCGAACTCTAAATCAAACACGGTTTATGCTAGCTTGTTGAAACTTGACACAATACAGTAGTTCTACGTTCTATCTCTAAGGTTTGTTTCGTCTTGATGTAGCCTTAAGCAGAGACTGGAGAATAACTCATTCAATGAAAGGCGTTGTTAGGCTGCCAAAAAACTACAGTCTCCTGAAATCACAGCATATATTTTTTCTTCCGACCTTCCTGATACTTTCAAGTAATGAGCAGTACACAAATCAAACACGGATGCCCAAGTTTCGTTCTCCTAGGTTGAAGCATTCGTTTGCAGTAACAGTTTGAATTTTTAGGTTTCACTCTGTTTTCTCCTATATTGACAGAAGCAGTTCGAACTCTAAATCAACACGGTTTGTGCTAGCTTCTTGAAACTTGACACAATACAGTAGTTCTACGTTCTATCTCTAAGGATTGTTTCCTCTTGATGTAGCCTTAAGCAGAGACTGGCGAATAACTCATTCAATGAAATGCGTTGCTGGGTTGCCAAAAAACTACAGTCTCCTGTAATCTCAACATATATTTTTTCTTCCGACCTGCATGATACTTTCAAGTAATGAGCTGTACACCAATCAAACTTGGATGCCCTAGTTTCGTTCTCCTAGGTTGAAGCATTCGTTTGCAAGAACAATTTGAATTTTTACGTTTCAATCTGTTTTCTCCTATATTGACACATGCAGTTAGAACTCTAAATCAACACGGTTTGTGCTAGCTTCTTGAAACTTGACACAATACAGTAGTTCTACGTTCTATCTCTAAGGTTTGATTCCTCTTGATGTAGCCTAAAGCAGAGACTGGAGAATAACTCATTCAATGAAAGGCGTTGTTAGGCTCCCACAAAACTACAGTCTCCTGAAATCACAACACATATTTTTTGTTCCGACCTTCATGATACTTTCAAGTAATGAGCAGTACACCAATCAAACTTGGATGCCCAAGTTTCGTTCTCCTAGGTTGAAGCATTCGTTTGCAGTAACAGTTTGAATTTTTAGGTTTTACTCTGTTTTCTCCTATATTGACAGATGCAGTCCGAACTCTAAATCAAACACAGTTTGTGCTAGCTTCTTGAAACTTGACACAATACAGTAGTTCTACGTTCTATCTCTAAGTTTTGTTTCCTCTTGATGTAGCCTAATGCAGGGACTGCGAATAACACTTATATGGAAAGGGGTTGCCAAACTTCCAAACACTAGCGTCTCCTGAAATCTCAACATATATTTTTTCATCCAATCTTCATGATACATTCACGTAATGATCAGTACACCAATCCCACTTGGATGCCCAAGTTTAGTTCTCCTTGATTGAAGCATTCGTTTCCAGGAACAGTTTGAATTTTAGGTTTCACTGTGTTTTCTCCTATATTGACAGATGCAGTTCGAAGTCTAAATCAACACGGTTTGTGCTAGCTTCTTGAAACTTGACACAATACAGTAGTTCTACGTTCTATCTCTAAGGTTTGTTTCCTCTTGATGTAGCCTTAAGCAGAGACTGGCGAATAACTCATTCAATGAAATGCGTTGCTGGGTTGCCAAAAAACTACAGTCTCCTGTAATCTCAACATATATTTTTTCTTCCGACCTGCATTATACTTTCAAGTAATGAGCTGTACACCAATCAAACTTGGATGCCCTAGTTTCGTTCTCCTAGGTTGAAGCATTCGTTTGCAAGAACAATTTGAATTTTTACGTTTCAATCTGTTTTCTCCTATATTGACACATGCAGTTAGAACTCTAAATCAACACGGTTTGTGCTAGCTTCTTGAAACTTGACACAATACAGTAGTTCTACGTTCTATCTCTAAGGTTTGATTCCTCTTGATGTAGCCTTAAGCAGAGACTGGAGAATAACTCATTCAATGAAAGGCGTTGTTAGGCTCCCACAAAACTACAGTCTCCTGAAATCACAACACATATTTTTTGTTCCGACCTTCATGATACTTTCAAGTAATGAGCAGTACACCAATCAAACTTGGATGCCCAAGTTTCGTTCTCCTAGGTTGAAGCATTCGTTTGCAGTAACAGTTTGAATTTTTAGGTTTTACTCTGTTTTCTCCTATATTGACAGATGCAGTCCGAACTCTAAATCAAACACAGTTTGTGCTAGCTTCTTGAAACTTGACACAATACAGTAGTTCTACGTTCTATCTCTAAGGTTTGTTTCCTCTTGATGTAGCCTTAAGCAAAGACTGGCGAATAACTCATTCAATGAAATGCGTTGCTGGGTTGCCAAAAACTACAGTCTCCTGTAATCTCAACATATATTTTTTCTTCCGACCTGCATGATACTTTCAAGTAATGAGCTGTACACCAATCAAAGTTGGATGCCCTAGTTTCGTTCTCCTAGTTTGAAGCATTCGTTTGCAGTAACAGTTTGAATTTTTAGGTTTTACTCTGTTTTCTCCTATATTGACAGATGCAGTCCGAACTCTAAATCAAACACAGTTTGTGCTAGCTTCTTGAAACTTGACACAATACAGTAGTTCTACGTTCTATCTCTAAGTTTTGTTTCCTCTTGATGTAGCCTAATGTAGGGACTGCGAATAACACTTATATGGAAAGGGGTTGCCAAACTTCCAAACACTAGCGTCTCCTGAAATCTCAACATATATTTTTTCATCCAATCTTCATGATACATTCACGTAATGATCAGTACACCAATCCCACTTGGATGCCCAAGTTTAGTTCTCCTTGATTGAAGCATTCGTTTCCAGGAACAGTTTGAATTTTTAGGTTTCACTGTGTTTTCTCCTATATTGACAGATGCAGTTCGAAGTCTAAATCAACACGGTTTGTGCTAGCTTCTTGAAACTTGACACAATACAGTAGTTCTACGTTCTATCTCTAAGGTTTGTTTCCTCTTGATGTAGCCTTAAGCAGAGACTGGCGAATAACTCATTCAATGAAATGCGTTGCTGGGTTGCCAAAAAACTACAGTCTCCTGTAATCTCAACATATATTTTTTCTTCCGACCTGCATGATACTTTCAAGTAATGAGCTGTACACCAATCAAACTTGGATGCCCTAGTTTCGTTCTCCTAGGTTGAAGCATTCGTTTGCAAGAACAATTTGAATTTTTACGTTTCAATCTGTTTTCTCCTATATTGACACATGCAGTTAGAACTCTAAATCAACACGGTTTGTGCTAGCTTCTTGAAACTTGACACAATACAGTAGTTCTACGTTCTATCTCTAAGGTTTGTTTCCTCTTGATGTAGCCTTAAGCAGAGACTGGAGAATAACTCATTCAATGAAAGGCGTTGTTAGGCTGCCACAAAACTACAGTCTCCTGAAATCACAACACATATTTTTTCTTCCGACCTTCATGATACTTTCAAGTAATGAGCAGTAGACCAATCAAACTTGGATGCCCTAGTTTCGTTCTTCTAGGTTGAAGCATTCGTTTGCAGTAACAGTTTGAATTTTTAGGTTTCACTCTGTTTTCTCCTATATTGACAGATGCAGTTCTAACTCTAAATCAACACGGTTTGTGCTAGCTTCTTGAAACTTGACACAATACAGTAGTTCTACGTTCTATCTGTACGGTTTGTTTCCTCTTGATGTAGCCTTAAGCAGAAACTGGAGAATAACTCATTCAACAAATGGCGTTGTTAGGCTGCCAAAAAACTACAGTCTCCTGAAATGACAACATATATTTCTTCTTCCGACCTTCATGATACTTTCAAGTAATGAGCAGTACACCAATCAAACTTGGATGCCCAAGTTTCGTTCTCCTAGGTTGAAGCATTCGTTTGCAGTAACAGTTTGAATTTTTAGGTTTCACTCTGTTTTCTCTTATATTGACAGATGTAGTTCAAACTCTAAATCAAACACGGTTTATGCTAGCTTGTTGAAACTTGACACAATACAGTAGTTCTACGTTCTATCTCTAAGGTTTGTTTCGTCTTGATGTAGCCTTAAGCAGAGACTGGAGAATAACTCATTCAATGAAAGGCGTTGTTAGGCTGCCAAAAAACTACAGTCTCCTGAAATCACAGCATATATTTTTTCTTCCGACCTTCGTGATACTTTCAAGTAATGAGCAGTACACAAATCAAACACGGATGCCCAAGTTTCGTTCTCCTAGGTTGAAGCATTCGTTTGCAGTAACAGTTTGAATTTTTAGGTTTCACTCTGTTTTCTCCTATATTGACAGAAGCAGTTCGAACTCTAAATCAACACGGTTTGTGCTAGCTTCTTGAAACTTGACACAATACAGTAGTTCTACGTTCTATCTCTAAGGTTTGTTTCCTCTTGATGTAGCCTTAAGCAAAGACTGGCGAATAACTCATTCAATGAAATGCGTTGCTGGGTTGCCAAAAACTACAGTCTCCTGTAATCTCAACATATATTTTTTCTTCCGACCTGCATGATACTTTCAAGTAATGAGCTGTACACCAATCAAAGTTGGATGCCCTAGTTTCGTTCTCCTAGTTTGAAGCATTCGTTTGCAGTAACAGTTTGAATTTTTAGGTTTTACTCTGTTTTCTCCTATATTGACAGATGCAGTCCGAACTCTAAATCAAACACAGTTTGTGCTAGCTTCTTGAAACTTGACACAATACAGTAGTTCTACGTTCTATCTCTAAGTTTTGTTTCCTCTTGATGTAGCCTAATGCAGGGACTGCGAATAACACTTATATGGAAAGGGGTTGCCAAACTTCCAAACACTAGCGTCTCCTGAAATCTCAACATATATTTTTTCATCCAATCTTCATGATACATTCACGTAATGATCAGTACACCAATCCCACTTGGATGCCCAAGTTTAGTTCTCCTTGATTGAAGCATTCGTTTCCAGGAACAGTTTGAATTTTTAGGTTTCACTGTGTTTTCTCCTATATTGACAGATGCAGTTCGAAGTCTAAATCAACACGGTTTGTGCTAGCTTCTTGAAACTTGACACAATACAGTAGTTCTACGTTCTATCTCTAAGGTTTGTTTCCTCTTGATGTAGCCTTAAGCAGAGACTGGCGAATAACTCATTCAATGAAATGCGTTGCTGGGTTGCCAAAAAACTACAGTCTCCTGTAATCTCAACATATATTTTTTCTTCCGACCTGCATGATACTTTCAAGTAATGAGCTGTACACCAATCAAACTTGGATGCCCTAGTTTCGTTCTCCTAGGTTGAAGCATTCGTTTGCAAGAACAATTTGAATTTTTACGTTTCAATCTGTTTTCTCCTATATTGACACATGCAGTTAGAACTCTAAATCAACACGGTTTGTGCTAGCTTCTTGAAACTTGACACAATACAGTAGTTCTACGTTCTATCT
The DNA here is from genome assembly GCF_048772815.1 of Callospermophilus lateralis. Lineage (NCBI taxonomy): Eukaryota > Metazoa > Chordata > Mammalia > Rodentia > Sciuridae > Callospermophilus > Callospermophilus lateralis. The sequence goes on from NW_027514638.1 coordinate 49,804, forward strand.
CTAAGGTTTGATTCCTCTTGATGTAGCCTTAAGCAGAGACTGGAGAATAACTCATTCAATGAAAGGCGTTGTTAGGCTCCCACAAAACTACAGTCTCCTGAAATCACAATACATATTTTTTGTTCCGACCTTCATGATACTTTCAAGTAATGAGCAGTACACCAATCAAACTTGGATGCCCAAGTTTCGTTCTCCTAGGTTGAAGCATTCGTTTGCAGTAACAGTTTGAATTTTTAGGTTTTACTCTGTTTTCTCCTATATTGACAGATGCAGTCCGAACTCTAAATCAAACACAGTTTGTGCTAGCTTCTTGAAACTTGACACAATACAGTAGTTCTACGTTCTATCTCTAAGTTTTGTTTCCTCTTGATGTAGCCTAATGCAGGGACTGCGAATAACACTTATATGGAAAGGGGTTGCCAAACTTCCAAACACTAGCGTCTCCTGAAATCTCAACATATATTTTTTCATCCAATCTTCATGATACATTCACGTAATGATCAGTACACCAATGCCACTTGGATGCCCAAGTTTAGTTCTCCTTGATTGAAGCATTCGTTTCCAGGAACAGTTTGAATTTTTAGGTTTCACTGTGTTTTCTCCTATATTGACAGATGCAGTTCGAAGTCTAAATCAACACGGTTTGTGCTAGCTTCTTGAAACTTGACACAATACAGTAGTTCTACGTTCTATCTCTAAGGTTTGTTTCCTCTTGATGTAGCCTTATGCAGAGACTGGCGAATAACTCATTCAATGAAATGCGTTGCTGGGTTGCCAAAAAACTACAGTCTCCTGTAATCTCAACATATATTTTTTCTTCCGACCTGCATGATACTTTCAAGTAATGAGCTGTACACCAATCAAACTTGGATGCCCTAGTTTCGTTCTCCTAGGTTGAAGCATTCGTTTGCAAGAACAATTTGAATTTTTACGTTTCAATCTGTTTTCTCCTATATTGACACATGCAGTTAGAACTCTAAATCAACACGGTTTGTGCTAGCTTCTTGAAACTTGACACAATACAGTAGTTCTACGTTCTATCTCTAAGGTTTGATTCCTCTTGATGTAGCCTTAAGCAGAGACTGGAGAATAACTCATTCAATGAAAGGCGTTGTTAGGCTCCCACAAAACTACAGTCTCCTGAAATCACAATACATATTTTTTGTTCCGACCTTCATGATACTTTCAAGTAATGAGCAGTACACCAATCAAACTTGGATGCCCAAGTTTCGTTCTCCTAGGTTGAAGCATTCGTTTGCAGTAACAGTTTGAATTTTTAGGTTTTACTCTGTTTTCTCCTATATTGACAGATGCAGTCCGAACTCTATATCAAACACAGTTTGTGCTAGCTTCTTGAAACTTGACACAATACAGTAGTTCTACGTTCTATCTCTAAGTTTTGTTTCCTCTTGATGTAGCCTAATGCAGGGACTGCGAATAACACTTATATGGAAAGGGGTTGCCAAACTTCCAAACACTAGCGTCTCCTGAAATCTCAACATATATTTTTTCATCCAATCTTCATGATACATTCACGTAATGATCAGTACACCAATCCCACTTGGATGCCCAAGTTTAGTTCTCCTTGATTGAAGCATTCGTTTCCAGGAACAGTTTGAATTTTTAGGTTTCACTGTGTTTTCTCCTATATTGACAGATGCAGTTCGAAGTCTAAATCAACACGGTTTGTGCTAGCTTCTTGAAACTTGACACAATACAGTAGTTCTACGTTCTATCTCTAAGGTTTGTTTCCTCTTGATGTAGCCTTATGCAGAGACTGGCGAATAACTCATTCAATGAAATGCGTTGCTGGGTTGCCAAAAAACTACACTCTCCTGTAATCTCAACATATATTTTTTCTTCCGACCTGCATGATACTTTCAAGTAATGAGCTGTACACCAATCAAACTTGGATGCCCTAGTTTCGTTCTCCTAGGTTGAAGCATTCGTTTGCAAGAACAATTTGAATTTTTACGTTTCAATCTGTTTTCTCCTATATTGACACATGCAGTTAGAACTCTAAATCAACACGGTTTGTGCTAGCTTCTTGAAACTTGACACAATACAGTAGTTCTACGTTCTATCTCTAAGGTTTGATTCCTCTTGATGTAGCCTTAAGCAGAGACTGGAGAATAACTCATTCAATGAAAGGCGTTGTTAGGCTCCCACAAAACTACAGTCTCCTGAAATCACAACACATATTTTTTGTTCCGACCTTCATGATACTTTCAAGTAATGAGCAGTACACCAATCAAACTTGGATGCCCAAGTTTCGTTCTCCTAGGTTGAAGCATTCGTTTGCAGTAACAGTTTGAATTTTTAGGTTTTACTCTGTTTTCTCCTATATTGACAGATGCAGTCCGAACTCTAAATCAAACACAGTTTGTGCTAGCTTCTTGAAACTTGACACAATACAGTAGTTCTACGTTCTATCTCTAAGTTTTGTTTCCTCTTGATGTAGCCTAATGCAGGGACTGCGAATAACACTTATATGGAAAGGGGTTGCCAAACTTCCAAACACTAGCGTCTCCTGAAATCTCAACATATATTTTTTCATCCAATCTTCATGATACATTCACGTAATGATCAGTACACCAATCCCACTTGGATGCCCAAGTTTAGTTCTCCTTGATTGAAGCATTCGTTTCCAGGAACAGTTTGAATTTTTAGGTTTCACTCTGTTTTCTCCTATATTGACAGATGCAGTTCGAACTCTAAATCAACACGGTTTGTGCTAGCTTCTTGAAACTTGACACAATACAGTAGTTCTACGTTCTATCTCTAAGGTTTGTTTCCTCTTGATGTAGCCTTAAGCAGAGAATGGCGAATAACTCATTCAATGAAAGGCGTTGCTGGGTTGCCAAAAAACTACAGTCTCCTGTAATCTCAACATATATTTTTTCTTCCGACCTGCATGATACTTTCATGTAATGAGCTGTACACCAATCAAACTTGGATGCCCTAGTTTCGTTCTCCTAGGTTGAAGCATTCGTTTGCAAGAACAATTTGAATTTTTACGTTTCAATCTGTTTTCTCCTATATTGACACATGCAGTTAGAACTCTAAATCAACACGGTTTGTGCTAGCTTCTTGAAACTTGACACAATACAGTAGTTCTACGTTCTATCTCTAAGGTTTGATTTCTCTTGAAGTAGCCTTAAGCAGAGACTGGAGAATAACTCATTCAATGAAAGGCGTTGTTAGGCTCCCACAAAACTACAGTCTCCTGAAATCACAACACATATTTTTTGTTCCGAATTTCATGATACTTTCAAGTAATGAGCAGTACACCAATCAAACTTGGATGCCCAAGTTTCGTTCTCCTAGGTTGAAGCATTCGTTTGCAGTAACAGTTTGAATTTTTAGGTTTTACTCTGTTTTCTCCCATATTGACAGATGCAGTCAGAACTCTAAATCAAACACAGTTTGTGCTAGCTTCTTGAAACTTGACACAATACAGTAGATCTACGTTCTATCTGTAAGGTTTGTTTCCTCTTGATGTAGCCTTAAGCAGAAACTGGAGAATAACTCATTAAATGAATGGCGTTGTTAGGCTGCCAAAAAACTACAGTCTCCTGATGACAACATATATTTCTTCTTCCGACCTTCATGATACTTTCAAGTAATGAGCAGTACACCAATCAAACTTGGATGCCCAAGTTTCGTTCTCCTAGGTTGAAGCATTTGTTTGCAGTAACAGTTTGAATTTTTAGGTTTCACTCTGTTTTCTCTTATATTGACAGATGTAGTTCGAACTCTAAATCAAACACTGTTTATGCTAGCTTGTTGAAACTTGACACAATACAGTAGTTCTACGTTCTATCTCTAAGGTTTGTTTCGTCTTGATGTAGCCTTAAGCAGAGACTGGAGAATAACTCATTCAATGAAAGGCGTTGTTAGGCTGCCAAAAAACTACAGTCTCCTGAAATCACAGCATATATTTTTTCTTCCGACCTTCGTGATACTTTCAAGTAATGAGCAGTACACAAATGAAACACGGATGCCCAAGTTTCGTTCTCCTAGGTTGAAGCATTCGTTTGCAGTAACAGTTTGAATTTTTAGGTTTCACTCTGTTTTCTCCTATATTGACAGATGCAGTTCGAACTCTAAATCAAACACAGTTTGTGCTAGCTTCTTGAAACTTGACACAATACAGTAGTTCTACGTTCTATCTCTAAGTTTTGTTTCCTCTTGATGTAGCCTAATGCAGGGACTGCGAATAACACTTATATGGAAAGGGGTTGCCAAACTTCCAAACACTAGAGTCTCCTGAAATCTCAACATATATTTTTTCATCCAATCTTCATGATACATTCACGTAATGATCAGTACACCAATCCCACTTGGATGCCCAAGTTTAGTTCTCCTTGATTGAAGCATTCGTTTACAGGAACAGTTTGAATTTTTAGGTTTCACTCTGTTTTCTCCTATATTGACAGATGCAGTTCGAACTCTAAATCAACACGGTTTGTGCTAGCTTCTTGAAACTTGACACAATACAGTAGTTCTACGTTCTATCTCTAAGGTTTGTTTCCTCTTGATGTAGCCTTAAGCAGAGACTGGAGAATAACTCATTCAATGAAAGGCGTTGTTAGGCTGCCACAAAACTACAGTCTCCTGAAATCACAACACATATTTTTTCTTCCGACCTTCATGATACTTTCAAGTAATGAGCAGTAGACCAATCAAACTTGGATGCCCTAGTTTCGCTCTTCTAGGTTGAAGCATTCGTTTGCAGTAACAGTTTGAATTTTTAGGTTTCACTCTGTTTTCTCCTATATTGACAGATGCAGTTCTAACTCTAAATCAACACGGTTTGTGCTAGCTTCTTGAAACTTGACACAATACAGTAGTTCTACGTTCTATCTGTACAGTTTGTTTCCTCTTGATGTAGCCTTAAGCAGAAACTGGAGAATAACTCATTCAACAAATGGCGTTGTTAGGCTGCCAAAAAACTACAGTCTCCTGAAATGACAACATATATTTCTTCTTTCGACCTTCATGATACTTTCAAGTAATGAGCAGTACACCAATCAAACTTGGATGCCCAAGTTTCGTTCTCCTAGGTTGAAGCATTCGTTTGCAGTAACAGTTTGAATTTTTAGGTTTCACTCTGTTTTCTCTTATATTGACAGATGTAGTTCAAACTCTAAATCAAACACGGTTTATGCTAGCTTGTTGAAACTTGACACAATACAGTAGTTCTACGTTCTATCTCTAAGGTTTGTTTCGTCTTGATGTAGCCTTAAGCAGAGACTGGAGAATAACTCATTCAATGAAAGGCGTTGTTAGGCTGCCAAAAAACTACAGTCTCCTGAAATCACAGCATATATTTTTTCTACCGACCTTCGTGATACTTTCAAGTAATGAGCAGTACACAAATCAAACACGGATGCCCAAGTTTCGTTCTCCTAGGTTGAAGCATTCGTTTGCAGTAACAGTTTGAATTTTTAGGTTTCACTCTGTTTTCTCCTATATTGACAGAAGCAGTTCGAACTCTAAATCAACACGGTTTGTGCTAGCTTCTTGAAACTTGACACAATACAGTAGTTCTACGTTCTATCTCTAAGGTTTGTTTCCTCTTGATGTAGCCTTAAGCAAAGACTGGCGAATAACTCATTCAATGAAATGCGTTGCTGGGTTGCCAAAAACTACAGTCTCCTGTAATCTCAACATATATTTTTTCTTCCGACCTGCATGATACTTTCAAGTAATGAGCTGTACACCAATCAAAGTTGGATGCCCTAGTTTCGTTCTCCTAGTTTGAAGCATTCGTTTGCAGTAACAGTTTGAATTTTTAGGTTTTACTCTGTTTTCTCCTATATTGACAGATGCAGTCCGAACTCTAAATCAAACACAGTTTGTGCTAGCTTCTTGAAACTTGACACAATACAGTAGTTCTACGTTCTATCTCTAAGTTTTGTTTCCTCTTGATGTAGCCTAATGCAGGGACTGCGAATAACACTTATATGGAAAGGGGTTGCCAAACTTCCAAACACTAGCGTCTCCTGAAATCTCAACATATATTTTTTCATCCAATCTTCATGATACATTCACGTAATGATCAGTACACCAATCCCACTTGGATGCCCAAGTTTAGTTCTCCTTGATTGAAGCATTCGTTTCCAGGAACAGTTTGAATTTTTAGGTTTCACTCTGTTTTCTCCTATATTGACAGATGCAGTTCGAACTCTAAATCAACACGGTTTGTGCTAGCTTCTTGAAACTTGACACAATACAGTAGTTCTACGTTCTATCTCTAAGGTTTGTTTCCTCTTGATGTAGCCTTAAGCAGAGAATGGCGAATAACTCATTCAATGAAAGGCGTTGCTGGGTTGCCAAAAAACTACAGTCTCCTGTAATCTCAACATATATTTTTTCTTCCGACCTGCATGATACTTTCATGTAATGAGCTGTACACCAATCAAACTTGGATGCCCTAGTTTCGTTCTCCTAGGTTGAAGCATTCGTTTGCAAGAACAATTTGAATTTTTACGTTTCAATCTGTTTTCTCCTATATTGACACATGCAGTTAGAACTCTAAATCAACACGGTTTGTGCTAGCTTCTTGAAACTTGACACAATACAGTAGTTCTACGTTCTATCTCTAAGGTTTGATTTCTCTTGAAGTAGCCTTAAGCAGAGACTGGAGAATAACTCATTCAATGAAAGGCGTTGTTAGGCTCCCACAAAACTACAGTCTCCTGAAATCACAACACATATTTTTTGTTCCGAATTCATGATACTTTCAAGTAATGAGCAGTACACCAATCAAACTTGGATGCCCAAGTTTCGTTCTCCTAGGTTGAAGCATTCGTTTGCAGTAACAGTTTGAATTTTTAGGTTTTACTCTGTTTTCTCCCATATTGACAGATGCAGTCAGAACTCTAAATCAAACACAGTTTGTGCTAGCTTCTTGAAACTTGACACAATACAGTAGATCTACGTTCTATCTGTAAGGTTTGTTTCCTCTTGATGTAGCCTTAAGCAGAAACTGGAGAATAACTCATTAAATGAATGGCGTTGTTAGGCTGCCAAAAAACTACAGTCTCCTGATGACAACATATATTTCTTCTTCCGACCTTCATGATACTTTCAAGTAATGAGCAGTACACCAATCAAACTTGGATGCCCAAGTTTCGTTCTCCTAGGTTGAAGCATTCGTTTGCAGTAACAGTTTGAATTTTTAGGTTTCACTCTGTTTTCTCTTATATTGACAGATGTAGTTCGAACTCTAAATCAAACACTGTTTATGCTAGCTTGTTGAAACTTGACACAATACAGTAGTTCTACGTTCTATCTCTAAGGTTTGTTTCGTCTTGATGTAGCCTTAAGCAGAGACTGGAGAATAACTCATTCAATGAAAGGCGTTGTTAGGCTGCCAAAAAACTACAGTCTCCTGAAATCACAGCATATATTTTTTCTTCCGACCTTCGTGATACTTTCAAGTAATGAGCAGTACACAAATCAAACACGGATGCCCAAGTTTCGTTCTCCTAGGTTGAAGCATTCGTTTGCAGTAACAGTTTGAATTTTTAGGTTTCACTCTGTTTTCTCCTATATTGACAGATGCAGTTCGAACTCTAAATCAAACACAGTTTGTGCTAGCTTCTTGAAACTTGACACAATACAGTAGTTCTACGTTCTATCTCTAAGTTTTGTTTCCTCTTGATGTAGCCTAATGCAGGGACTGCGAATAACACTTATATGGAAAGGGGTTGCCAAACTTCCAAACACTAGAGTCTCCTGAAATCTCAACATATATTTTTTCATCCAATCTTCATGATACATTCACGTAATGATCAGTACACCAATCCCACTTGGATGCCCAAGTTTAGTTCTCCTTGATTGAAGCATTCGTTTCCAGGAACAGTTTGAATTTTTAGGTTTCACTCTGTTTTCTCCTATATTGACAGATGCAGTTCGAACTCTAAATCAACACGGTTTGTGCTAGCTTCTTGAAACTTGACACAATACAGTAGTTCTACGTTCTATCTCTAAGGTTTGTTTCCTCTTGATGTAGCCTTAAGCAGAGACTGGAGAATAACTCATTCAATGAAAGGCGTTGTTAGGCTGCCACAAAACTACAGTCTCCTGAAATCACAACACATATTTTTTCTTCCGACCTTCATGATACTTTCAAGTAATGAGCAGTAGACCAATCAAACTTGGATGCCCTAGTTTCGTTCATCTAG
>NW_027514638.1:58198-105564 GCF_048772815.1 Callospermophilus lateralis
TTCTCCTATATTGACAGATGCAGTTCGAACTCTAAATCAAACACAGTTTGTGCTAGCTTCTTGAAACTTGACACAATACAGTAGTTCTACGTTCTATCTCTAAGTTTTGTTTCCTCTTGATGTAGCCTAATGCAGGGACTGCGAATAACACTTATATGGAAAGGGGTTGCCAAACTTCCAAACACTAGAGTCTCCTGAAATCTCAACATATATTTTTTCATCCAATCTTCATGATACATTCACGTAATGATCAGTACACCAATCCCACTTGGATGCCCAAGTTTAGTTCTCCTTGATTGAAGCATTCGTTTCCAGGAACAGTTTGAATTTTTAGGTTTCACTGTTTTCTCCTATATTGACAGATGCAGTTCGAACTCTAAATCAACATGGTTTGTGCTAGCTTCTTGAAACTTGACACAATACAGTAGTTCTACGTTCTATCTCTAAGGTTTGTTTCCTCTTGATGTAGCCTTAAGCAGAGACTGGAGAATAACTCATTCAATGAAAGGCGTTGTTAGGCTGCCACAAAACTACAGTCTCCTGAAATCACAACACATATTTTTTCTTCCGAAATTCATGATACTTTCAAGTAATGAGCAGTAGACCAATCAAACTTGGATGCCCTAGTTTCGTTCTTCTAGGTTGAAGCATTCGTTTGCAGTAACAGTTTGAATTTTTAGGTTTCACTCTGTTTTCTCCTATATTGACAGATGCAGTTCTAACTCTAAATCCACACGGTTTGTGCTAGCTTCTTGAAACTTGACACAATACAGTAGTTCTACGTTCTATCTGTACGGTTTGTTTCCTCTTGATGTAGCCTTAAGCAGAAACTGGAGAATAACTCATTCAATGAATGGCATTGTTAGGCTGCCAAAAACTACAGTCTCCTGATGACAACATATATGTCTTCTTCCGAACTTCATGATACTTTCAAGTAATGAGCAGTACACCAATCAAACTTGGATGCCGAAGTTTCGTTCTCCTAGGTTGAAGCATTCGTTTGCAGTAACAGTTTGAATTTTTAGGTTTCACTCTGTTTTCTCTTATATTGACAGATGTAGTTCGAACTCTAAATCAAACACTGTTTATGCTAGCTTTTTGAAACTTGACACAATACAGTAGTTCTACGTTCTATCTCTAAGGTTTGTTTCGTCTTGATGTAGCCTTAAGCAGAGACTGGAGAATAACTCATTCAATGAAAGGCGTTGTTAGGCTGCCAAAAAACTACAGTCTCCTGAAATCACAGCATATATTTTTTCTTCCAACCTTCGTGATACTTTCAAGTAATGAGCAGTACACAAATCAAACACGGATGCCCAAGTTTTGTTCTCCTAGGTTGAAGCATTCGTTTGCAGTAACAGTTTGAATTTTTAGGTTTCACTCTGTTTTCTCCTATATTGACAGATGCAGTTCGATCTCTAAATCAAACACAGTTTGTGCTAGCTTCTTGAAACTTGACACAATACAGTAGTTCTACGTTCTATCTCTAAGTTTTGTTTCCTCTTGATGTAGCCTAATGCAGGGACTGCGAATAACACTTATATGGAAAGGGGTTGCCAAACTTCCAAACACTAGAGTCTCCTGAAATCTCAACATATATTTTTTCATCCAATCTTCATGATACATTCACGTAATGATCAGTACACCAATCCCACTTGGATGCCCAAGTTTAGTTCTCCTTGATTGAAGCATTCGTTTCCAGGAACAGTTTGAATTTTTAGGTTTCACTCTGTTTTCTCCTATATTGACAGATGCAGTTCGAACTCTAAATCAACACGGTTTGTGCTAGCTTCTTGACACTTGACACAATACAGTAGTTCTACGTTCTGTCTGTACGGTTTGTTTCCTCTTGATGTAGCCTTAAGCAGAAACTGGAGAATAACTCATTCAATGAATGGCGTTGTTAGGCTGCCAAAAAACTACAGTCTCCTGAAATGACAACATATATTTCTTCTTCCGACCTTCATGATACTTTCAAGTAATGAGCAGTACACCAATCAAACTTGAATGCCCAAGTTTAGTTCTCCTAGATTGAAGCATTCGTTTCCAGGAACAGTTTGAATTTTTAGGTTTCACTCTGTTTTCTCCTATATTGACAGATGCAGTTCGATCTCTAAATCAAACACAGTTTGTGCTAGCTTCTTGAAACTTGACACAATACAGTAGTTCTACCTTCTATCTCTAAGTTTTGTTTCCTCTTGATGTAGCCTAATGCAGGGACTGCGAATAACACTTATATGGAAAGGGGTTGCCAAACTTCCAAACACTAGCGTCTCCTGAAATCTCAACATATATTTTTTCATCCAATCTTCATGATACATTCACGTAATGATCAGTACACCAATCCCACTTGGATGCCCAAGTTTAGTTCTCCTTGATTGAAGCATTCTTTTCAGGAACAGTTTGAATTTTTAGGTTTCACTCTGTTTTTTCCTATATTGACAGATGCAGTTCGAACTCTAAATCAACACGGTTTGTGCTAGCTTCTTGAAACTTGACACAATACAGTAGTTCTACGTTCTATCTCTAAGGTTTGTTTCCTCTTGATGTAGCCTTAAGCAGAGACTGGCGAATAACTCATTCAATGAAATGCGTTGCTGGGTTGCCAAAAAACTACAGTCTCCTGTAATCTCAACATATATTTTTTCTTCCGACCTGCATGATACTTTCAAGTAATGAGCTGTACACCAATCAAACTTGGATGCCCTAGTTTCGTTCTCCTAGGTTGAAGCATTCGTTTGCAAGGACAATTTGAATTTTTACGTTTCAATCTGTTTTCTCCTATATTGACACATGCAGTTAGAACTCTAAATCAACACGGTTTGTGCTAGCTTCTTGAAACTTGACACAATACAGTAGTTCTACGTTCTATCTCTAAGGTTTGATTCCTCTTGATGTAGCCTTAAGCAGAGACTGGAGAATAACTCATTCAATGAAAGGCGTTGTTAGGCTCCCACAAAACTACAGTCTCCTGAAATCACAACACATATTTTTTGTTCCGACCTTCATGATACTTTCAAGTAATGAGCAGTACACCAATCAAACTTGGATGCCCAAGTTTCGTTCTCCTAGGTTGAAGCATTCGTTTGCAGTAACAGTTTGAATTTTTAGGTTTCACTCTGTTTTCTCCTATATTGACAGATGTAGTTCGAACTCTAAATCAAACACTGTTTATGCTAGCTTGTTGAAACTTGACACAATACAGTAGTTCTACGTTCTATCTCTAAGGTTTGTTTCGTCTTGATGTAGCCTTAAGCAGAGACTGGAGAATAACTCATTCAATGAAAGGCGTTGTTAGGCTGCCAAAAAACTACAGTCTCCTGAAATCACAGCATATATTTTTTCTTCCGACCTTCGTGATACTTTCAAGTAATGAGCAGTACACAAATCAAACACGGATGCCCAAGTTTCGTTCTCCTAGGTTGAAGCATTCGTTTGCAGTAACAGTTTGAATTTTTAGGTTTCACTCTGTTTTCTCCTATATTGACAGATTCAGTTCGAACTCTAAATCAAACAAGGTTTGTGCTATCTTCTTGAAACTTGAAAAAATAAAGTAGTTCTACGTTCTATCTCTAAGATTGCTTCCTCTTGATGTAGCCTAAAGCAGGGACTGGCGAATAACACTTATATTGAAAGGGGTTGCCAAACTTCGAAAAACGAGAGTGTCCTGAAATCTCAACATATATTTTTTCATCCAATCTTCATGATACATTCACGTAATGATCAGTACACCAATCCCACTTGGATGCCCAAGTTTAGTTCTCCTTGATTGAAGCATTCGTTTCCAGGAACAGTTTGAATTTTTAGGTTTCACTCTGTTTTCTCCTATATTGACAGATGCAGTTCGAACTCTAAATCAACACGGTTTGTGCTAGCTTCTTGAAACTTGACACAATACAGTAGTTCTACGTTCTATCTCTAAGGTTTGTTTCCTCTTGATGTAGCCTTAAGCAGAGACTGGAGAATAACTCATTCAATGAAAGGCGTTGTTAGGCTGCCAAAAAACTACAGTCTCCTGAAATCACAGCATATATTTTTTCTTCCGACCTTCGTGATACTTTCAAGTAATGAGCAGTACACAAATCAAACACGGATGCCCAAGTTTCGTTCTCCTAGGTTGAAGCATTCGTTTGCAGTAACAGTTTGAATTTTTAGGTTTCACTCTGTTTTCTCCTATATTGACAGATGCAGTTCGATCTCTAAATCAAACACAGTTTGTGCTAGCTTCTTGAAACTTGACACAATACAGTAGTTCTACGTTCTATCTCTAAGTTTTGTTTCCTCTTGATGTAGCCTAATGCAGGGACTGCGAATAACACTTATATGGAAAGGGGTTGCCAAACTTCCAAACACTAGAGTCTCCTGAAATCTCAACATATATTTTTTCATCAAATCTTCATGATACATTCACGTAATGATCAGTACACCAATCCCACTTGGATGCCCAAGTTTAGTTCTCCTTGATTGAAGCATTCGTTTACAGGAACAGTTTGAATTTTTAGGTTTCACTCTGTTTTCTCCTATATTGACAGATGCAGTTCGAACTCTAAATCAACACGGTTTGTGCTAGCTTCTTGAAACTTGACACAATACAGTAGTTCTACGTTCTATCTGTACGGTTTGTTTCCTCTTGATGTAGCCTTAAGCAGAAACTGGAGAATAACTCATTCAATGAATGGCGTTGTTAGGCTGCCAAAAAACTACAGTCTCCTGAAATGACAACATATATTTCTTCTTCCGACCTTCATGATACTTTCAAGTAATGAGCAGTACACCAATCAAACTTGGATGCCCAAGTTTCGTTCTCCTAGGTTGAAGCATTCGTTTGCAGTAACAGTTTGAATTTTTAGGTTTCACTCTGTTTTCTCTTATATTGACAGATGTAGTTCGAACTCTAAATCAAACACGGTTTATGCTAGCTTGTTGAAACTTGACACAATACAGTAGTTCTACGTTCTATCTCTAAGGTTTCTTTCGTCTTGATGTAGCCTTAAGCAGAGACTGGAGAATAACTCATTCAATGAAAGGCGTTGTTAGGCTGCCAAAAAACAACAGTCTCCTGAAATCACAGCACATATTTTTTCTTCCGACCTTCGTGATACTTTCAAGTAATGAGCAGTACACCAATCAAACACGGATGCCCAAGTTTCGTTCTCCTAGGTTGAAGCATTCGTTTGCAGTAACAGTTTGAATTTTTAGGTTTCACTCTGTTTCCTCCTATATTGACAGAAGCAGTTCGAACTCTAAATCAACACGGTTTGGGCTAGCTTCTTGAAACTTGACACAATACAGTAGTTCTACGTTCTATCTCTAAGGTTTGTTTTCTCTTGATGTAGCCTTAATAAAAGACTGGCGAATAACTCATTCAATGAAATGCGTTGCTGGGTTGCCAAAAAACTGCAGTCTAATGTAATCTCAACATATATTTTTTCTTCCGACCTGCATGATACTTTCAAGTAATACACCAATCAAACTTGGATGCCCTAGTTTCGTTCTCCTAGGTTGAAGCATTCGTTTGCAAGAACAATTTGAATTTTTACGTTTCAATCTGTTTTCTCCTATATTGACACGTGCAGTTAGAACTCTAAATCAACACGGTTTGTGCTAGCTTCTTGAAACTTGACACAATACAGTAGTTCTACGTTCTATCTCTAAGGTTTGATTCCTCTTGATGTAGCCTTAAGCAGAGACTGGAGAATAACTGATTCAATGAAAGGCGTTGTTAGGCTCCCACAAAACTACAGTCTCCTGAAATCACAACACATATTTTTTGTTCCGACCTTCATGATACTTTCAAGTAATGAGCAGTACACCAATCAAACTTGGATGCCCAAGTTTCGTTCTCCTAGGTTGAAGCATTCGTTTGCAGTAACAGTTTGAATTTTTAGGTTTTACTCTGTTTTCTCCTATATTGACAGATGCAGTCCGAACTCTAAATCAAACACAGTTTGTGCTAGCTTCTTGAAACTTGACACAATACAGTAGTTCTACGTTCTATCTCTAAGTTTTGTTTCCTCTTGATGTAGCCTAATGCAGGGACTGCGAATAACACTTATATGGAAAGGGGTTGCCAAACTTCCAAACACTAGCGTCTCCTGAAATCTCAACATATATTTTTTCATCCAATCTTCATGATACATTCACGTAATGATCAGTACACCAATCCCACTTGGATGCCCAAGTTTAGTTCTCCTTGATTGAAGCATTCGTTTCCAGGAACAGTTTGAATTTTTAGGTTTCACTCTGTTTTCTCCTATATTGACAGATGCAGTTCTAACTCTAAATCAACACGGTTTGTGCTAGCTTCTTGAAACTTGACACAATACAGTAGTTCTACGTTCTATCTCTAAGGTTTGTTTCGTCTTGATGTAGCCTTAAGCAGAGACTGGAGAATAACTCATTCAATGAAAGGCGTTGTTAGGCTGCCAAAAAACTACAGTCTCCTGAAATCATAGCATATATTTTTTCTTCCGACCTTCGTGATACTTTCAAGTAATGAGCAGTACACAAATCAAACACGGATGCCCAAGTTTCGTTCTCCTAGGTTGAAGCATTCGTTTGCAGTAACAGTTTGAATTTTTAGGTTTCACTCTGTTTTCTCCTATATTGACAGATGCAGTTCGAACTCTAAATCAAACAAGGTTTGTGCTATCTTCTTGAAACTTGAAAAAATAAAGTAGTTCTACGTTCTATCTCTAAGATTGCTTCCTCTTGATGTAGCCTAAAGCAGGGACTGGCGAATAACACTTATATTGAAAGGGGTTGCCAAACTTCGAAAAACGAGAGTGTCCTGAAATCTCAACATATATTTTTTCATCCAATCTTCATGATACCTTCACGTAATGATCAGTACACCAATCCCACTTGGATGCCCATGTTTAGTTCTCCTAGACTGAAGCATTCGTTTGCAGGAACAGTTTGAATTTTTAGGTTTCACTCCGTTTTCTCCTATATTGACAGATGCAGTTCGAACTCTAAATCAACACGGTTTGTGCTAGCTTCTTGAAACTTGACACAATACAGTAGTTCTACATTCTATCTCTAAGGTTTGTTTCCTCTTGATGTAGCCTTAAGCAGAGACTGGAGAATAACCCATTCAATGAAAGGCGTTGTTAGGCTGCCACAAAACTACAGTCTCCTGAAATCACAACACATATTTTTTCTTCCGACCTTCATGATACTTTCAAGTAATGAGCAGTACACCAATCAAACTTGGATGCCCTAGTTTCGTTCTTCTAGGTTGAAGCATTCGTTTGCAGTAACAGTTTGAATTTTTAGGTTTCACTCTGTTTTCTCCTATATTGACAGATGCAGTTCTAACTCTAAATCAACACGGTTTGTGCTAGCTTCTTGAAACTTGACACAATACAGTAGTTCTACGTTCTATCTGTAAGGTTTGTTTCCTCTTGATGTAGCCTTAAGCAGAGACTGGAGAATAACTCATTCAATGAAATGCGTTGTTAGGCTGCCACAAAACTACAGTCTCCTGAAATCACAACACATATTTTTTCTTCCGACCTTCATGATACTTTCAAGTAATGAGCAGTACACCAATCTAACTTGGATGCCCTAGTTTCGTTCTTCTAGGTTGAAGCATTCTTTTGCAGTAACAGTTTGAATTTTTAGGTTTCACTCTGTTTTCTCCTATATTGACAGATGCAGTTCGATCTCTAAATCAACACGGTTTGTGCTAGCTTCTTGAAACTTGACACAATACAGTAGTTCTACGTTCTATCTCCAAAGTTTGTTTCCTCTTGATGTAGCCTTAAGCAGAGACTGGAGAATAACTCATTCAATGAAATGCGTTGTTAGGCTGCCAAAAAACTACAGTCTCCTGAAATCACAACATATATTTTTTCTTCCGACCTTCATGATACTTTCAAGTAATGAGCAGTACACCAATCAAACTTGGATGCCCAAGTTTCGTTCTCCTAGGTTGAAGCATTCGTTTGCAGTAACAGTTTGAATTTTTAGGTTTCACTCTGTTTTCTCCTATATTGACAGATGCAGTTCGATCTCTAAATCAAACACAGTTTGTGCTAGCTTCTTGAAACTTGACACAATACAGTAGTTCTACGTTCTATCTCTAAGTTTTGTTTCCTCTTGATGTGGCCTAATGCAGGGACTGCGAATAACACTTATATGGAAAGGGGTTGCCAAACTTCCAAACACTAGAGTCTCCTGAAATCTCAACATATATTTTTTCATCCAATCTTCATGATATATTCACGTAATGATCAGTACACCAATCCCACTTGGATGCCCAAGTTTAGTTCTCGTTGATTGAAGCATTCGTTTCCAGGAACCGTTTGAATTTTTAGGTTTCACTCTGTTTTCTCCTATATTCACAGATGCAGTTCGAACTCTAAATCAACACGGTTTGTGCTAGCTTCTTGAAACTTGACACAATACAGTAGTTCTACGTTCTATCTCTAAGGTTTGTTTCCTCTTGATGTAGCCTTAAGCAGAGAATGGCGAGTAACTCATTCAATGAAATGCGTTGCTGGGTTGCCAAAAAACTACAGTCTCCTGTAATCTCAACATATATTTGTTCTTCCGACCTTCATGATACTTTCAAGTAATGAGCAGTACACCAATCAAACTTGGATGCCCTAGTTTCGTTCTTCTAGGTTGAAGCATTCGTTTGCAGTAACAGTTTGAATTTTTAGGTTTCACTCTGTTTTCTCCTATATTGACAGATGCAGTTCTAACTCTAAATCAACACGGTTTGTGCTAGCTTCTTGAAACTTGACAGAATACAGTAGTTCTACGTTCTATCTCTAAGGTTTGTTTCGTCTTGATGTAGCCTTAAGCAGAGACTGGAGAATAACTCATTCAATGAAAGGCGTTGTTAGGCTGCCAAAAAACTACAGTCTCCTGAAATCATAGCATATATTTTTTCTTCCGACCTTCGTGATACTTTCAAGTAATGAGCAGTACACAAATCAAACACGGATGCCCAAGTTTCGTTCTCCTAGGTTGAAGCATTCGTTTGCAGTAACAGTTTGAATTTTTAGGTTTCACTCTGTTTTCTCCTATATTGACAGATGCAGTTCGAACTCTAAATCAAACAAGGTTTGTGCTATCTTCTTGAAACTTGAAAAAATAAAGTAGTTCTACGTTCTATCTCTAAGATTGCTTCCTCTTGATGTAGCCTAAAGCAGGGACTGCCGAATAACACTTATATTGAAAGGGGTTGCCAAACTTCGAAAAACGAGAGTGTGGTGAAATCTCAACATATATTTTTTCATCCAATCCTCATGATACATTCACGTAATGATCAGTACACCAATCCCACTTGGATGCCCATGTTTAGTTCTCCTAGACTGAAGCATTCGTTTGCAGGAACAGTTTGAATTTTTAGGTTTCACTCTGTTTTCTCCTATATTGACAGATGCAGTTCGAACTCTAAAAAACACGGTTTGTGCTAGCTTCTTGAAACTTGACACAATACAGTAGTTCTACGTTCTATCTCTAAGGTTTGTTTCCTCTTGATGTAGCCTTAAGCAGAGACTGGAGAATAACTCATTCAATGAAAGGCGTTGTTAGGCTGCCACAAAACTACAGTCTCCTGAAATCACAACACATATTTTTTCTTCCGACCTTCATGAAACTTTCAAGTAATGAGCAGTACACCAATCAAACTTGGATGCCCTAGTTTCGTTCTTCTAGGTTGAAGCATTCGTTTGCAGTAACAGTTTGAATTTTTAGGTTTCACTCTGTTTTCTCCTATATTGACAGATGCAGTTCTAACTCTAAATCAACACGGTTTGTGCTAGCTTCTTGAAACTTGACACAATACAGTAGTTCTACGTTCTATCTGTACGGTTTGTTTCCTCTTGATGTAGCCTTAAGCAGAGACTGGAGAATAACTCATTCAATGAATGGCGTTGTTAGGCTGCCAAAAAACGACAGTCTCCTGAAATGACAACATATATTTTTTCTTCCGACCTTCATGATACTTTCAAGTAATGAGCAGTACACCAATCAAACTTGGATGCCCAAGTTTCGTTCTCCTAGGTTGAAGAATTCGTTTGCAGTAACACTTTGAATTTTTAGGTTTCACTCTGTTTTCTCCTATATTGACAGATGTAGTTCGAACTCTAAATCAAACACGGTTTATGCTAGCTTGTTGAAACTTGACACAACACAGGAGTTCTACGTTCTATCTCTAAGGTTTGTTTCATCTTGATGTAGCCTTAAGCAGAGACTGGAGAATAACTCATTCAATGAAAGGCGTTGTTAGGCTGTAAAAAAACTACAGTGTCCTGAAATCACAACATATATTTTTTCTTCCGACCTTCATGATACTTTCAAGTAATGAGCAGTACACCAATCAAACTTGGATGCCCATGTTTCGTTCTCCTAGGTTGAAGCATTCGTTTGCAGTAACAGTTTGAATTTTTAGGTTTCACTCTGTTTTCTCCTATATTGACAGATGCAGTTCGAACTCTAAATCAAACAAAGTTTGTGCTAGCTTCTTGAAACTTGACACAATACAGTAGTTCTATGTTCTATCTCTAAGTTTTGTTTCCTCTTGATGTAGCCTAATGCAGGGACTGCGAATAACACTTATATGGAAAGGGGTTGCCAAACTTCCAAACACTAGAGTCTCCTGAAATCTCAACATATATTTTTTCATCCAATCTTCATGATACATTCACGTAAAATTCAGTACACCAATCCCACTTGAATGCCCAAGTTTAGTTCTCCTAGATTGAAGCATTCGTTTCCAGGAACAGTTTGAATTTTTAGGTTTCACTCTGTTTTCTCCTATATTGACAGATGCAGTACGAACTCTAAATCAACACGGTTTGTGCTAGCTTCTTGAAACTTGACACAATACAGTAGTTCTACGTTCTATCTCTAAGGTTTGTTTCCTCTTGATGTACCCTTAAGGAGAGACTGGAGAATAACTCATTTAATGAAAGGCGTTGTTAGGCTGCCACAAAACTACAGTCTCCTGAAATCACAACACATATTTTTTCTTCCGACCTTCATGATACTTTCAAGTAATGAGCAGTACACCAATCAAACTTGGATGCCCAAGTTTCGTTCTCCTAGGTTGAAGCATTCGTTTGCAGTAACAGTTTGAATTTTTAGGTTTCACTCTGTTTTCTCCTATATTGACAGATGCAGTTCGATCTCTAAATCAAACACAGTTTGTGCTAGCTTCTTGAAACTTGACACAATACAGTAGTTCTACGTTCTATCTCTAAGTTTTGTTTCCTCTTGATGTAGCCTAATGCAGGGACTGCGAATAACACTTATATGGAAAGGGGTTGCCAAACTTCCAAACACTAGAGTCTCCTGAAATCTCAACATATATTTTTTCATCCAATCTTCATGATACATTCACGTAATGATCAGTACACCAATCCCACTTGGATGCCCAAGTTTAGTTCTCCTTGATTGAAGCATTCGTTTCCAGGAACAGTTTGAAATTTTAGGTTTCACTCTGTTTTCTCCTATACTGACAGATGCAGTTCGAACTCTAAATCAACACGGTTTGTGCTAGCTTCTTGAAACTTGACACAATACAGTAGTTCTACGTTCTATCTCTAAGGTTTGTTTCCTCTTGATGTAGCCTTAAGCAGAGACTGGAGAATAACTCATACAATGAAATGCGTTGTTAGGCTGCCAAAAAACTACAGTCTCCTGAAATCACAACATATATTTTTTCTTCCGACCTTCATGATACTTTCAAGTAATGAGCAGTACACCAATCAAACTTGGATGCCCAAGTTTCGTTCTCCTAGGTTGAAGCATTCGTTTGCAGTAACAGTTTGAATTTTTAGGTTTCACTCTGTTTTCTCCTATATTGACAGATGCAGTTCGATCTCTAAATCAAACACAGTTTGTGCTAGCTTCTTGAAACTTGACACAATACAGTAGTTCTACGTTCTATCTCTAAGTTTTGTTTCCTCTTGATGTAGCCTAATGCAGGGACTGGGAATAACACTTATATGGAATGGGGTTGCCAAACTTCCAAACACTAGAGTCTCCTGAAATCTCAACATATATTTTTTCATCCAATCTTCATGATACATTCACGTAATGATCAGTACACCAATCCCACTTGGATGCCCAAGTTTAGTTCTCCTTGATTGAAGCATTCGTTTCCAGGAACAGTTTGAATGTTTAGGTTTCACTCTGTTTTCTCCTATATTGACAGATGCAGTTCGAACTCTAAATCAACACGGTTTGTGCTAGCTTCTTGAAACTTGACACAATACAGTAGTTCTACGTTCTATCTCTAAGGTTTGTTTCCTCTTGATGTAGCCTTAAGCAAAGAATGGCGAGTAACTCATTCAATGAAATGCGTTGCTGGGTTGCCAAAAAACTACAGTCTCCTGTAATCTCAACATATATTTGTTCTTCCGACCTTCATGATACTTTCAAGTAATGAGCAGTACACCAATCAAACTTGGATGCCCTAGTTTCGTTCTTCTAGGTTGAAGCATTCGTTTGCAGTAACAGTTTGAATTTTTAGGTTTCACTCTGTTTTCTCCTATATTGACAGATGCAGTTCGAACTCTAAATCAACACGGTTTGTGCTAGCTTCTTGAAACTTGACACAATACAGTCGTTCTACGTTCTATCTGTACGGTTTGTTTCCTCTTGATGTAGCCTGAAGCAGAGACTGGAGAATAACTCATTCAATGAATGGCGTTGTTAGGCTGCCAAAAAACGACAGTCTCCTGAAATGACAACATATATTTTTTCTTCCGACCTTCATGATACTTTCAAGTAATGAGCAGTACACCAATCAAACTTGGATGCCCAAGTTTCGTTCTCCTAGGTTGAAGAATTCGTTTGCAGTAACACTTTGAATTTTTAGGTTTCACTCTGTTTTCTCCTATATTGACAGATGCAGTTTGAACTCTAAATCAAATAAAGTTTGTGCTAGCTTCTTGAAACTTGACACAATACAGTAGTTCTACCTTCTATCTCTAAGTTTTGTTTTTTCTTGATGTAGACTAATGCAGGGACTGCGAATAACACTTATATGGAAAGGGGTTGCAAAACTTCCAAACACTAGAGTCTCCTGAAATGTCAACATATATTTTTTCATCCAATCTTCATGATACATTCACGTAATGATCAGTACACCAATCCCACTTGGATGCCCAAGTTTAGTTCTCCTTGATTGAAGCATTCGTTTCCAGGAACAGTTTGAATTTTTAGGTTTCACTCTGTTTTCTCCTATATTGACAGATGCAGTTCGAACTCTAAATCAACACGGTTTCTGCTAGCTTCTTGAAACTTGACACAATACAGTAGTTCTAAGTTCTATTTCTAAGGTTTGTTTCCTCTTGATGTAGCCTTAAGCAGAGACTGGAGAATAACTCATTCAATGAAAGGCGTTGATAGGCTGCCACAAAACTACAGTCTCCTGAAATCACAACACATATTTTTTCTTCCGACCTTCATGATACTTTCAAGTAATGAGCAGTACACCAATCAAACTTGGATGCCCTAGTTTCGTTCTTCTAGGTTGAAGCATTCGTTTGCAGTAACAGTTTGAATTTTTAGGTTTCACTCTGTTTTCTCCTATATTGACAGATGCAGTTCTAACTCTAAATCAACTCGGTTTGTGCTAGCTTCTTGAAACTTGACACAATACAGTAGTTCTACGTTCTATATCTAAGGTTTGTTTCCTCTTGATGTAGCCTTAAGCAGAGACTGGAGAATAACTCATTCAATGAAAGGCGTTGTTAGGCTGCCAAAAAACTACAGTCTCCTGAAATCACAACATATATTTTTTCTTCCGACCTTCATGATACTTTCAAGTAATGAGCAGTACACCAATCAAACTTGGATGCCCTAGTTTCGTTATCCTAGGTTGAAGCATTCGTTTGCTGGAACATTTTGAATTTTTACGTTTCAATCTGTTTTCTCCTATATTGACACATGCAGTTAGAACTCTAAATCAAACACGGTTTGTGCTAGCTTCTTGAAACTTGACACAATAAAGTAGTTCTAAGTTCTATACCTAAGGTTTGTTTCCTCTTGATGTAGCCTTAAGCAGAGACTGGCGAATAACACTTTCAATGAAAGGCGTTGTTAAGCTTCCAAAAAACTACCATCTCCTGAAATCTCAACATATATTTTTTCATCCGACCTTCATGATACTTTCAAGTAATAAGCAGTACACCAATCAAACTTGGATGCCCAAGTTTCGTTCCTCTAGGTTGAAGCATTCGTTTGCAGGAAGAGTTTGAATTTTTACGTTTCACTCTGTTTTCTCCTATATTGACAGATGCAGTTCGAACTCTAAATCAAACACGGTTTGTGCTAGCTTCTTGAAACTTGACACAATACAGTAGTTCTACGTTCTCTATCTAAGGTTTGTTTCCTCTTGATGTAGCCTTAAGCAGAGACTGGAGAATAACTCATTCAATGAAAGGCGTTGTTAGGCTGCCAAAAAACTACAGTCTCCTGAAATCACAACATATAATTTCTCTTCCGACCTTCATGATACTTTCAAGTAATGAGCAGTACACCAATCAAACTTGGATGCCCAAGTTTCGTTCTCCTAGGTTGAAGCATTCGTTTGCAGTAACAGTTTGAATTTTTAGGTTTCACTCTGTTTTCTCCTATTGACAGATGCAGTTCGATCTCTAAATCAAACACAGTTTGTGCTAGCTTCTTGAAACTTGACACAATACAGTAGTTCTACGTTCTATCTCTAAGTTTTGTTTCCTCTTGATGTAGCCTAATGCAGGGACTGCGAATAACACTTATATGGAAAGGGGTTGCCAAACTTCCAAACACTAGAGTCTCCTGAAATCTCAACATATATTTTTTCATCCAATCTTCATGATACATTCACGTAATGATCAGTACACCAATCCCACTTGGATGCCCAAGTTTAGTTCTCCTTGATTGAAGCATTCGTTTCCAGGAACAGTTTGAATTTTTAGGTTTCACTGTGTTTTCTCCTATATTGACAGATGCAGTTCGAACTCTAAATCAACACGGTTTCTGCTAGCTTCTTGAAACTTGACACAATACAGTAGTTCTACGTTCTATCTCTAAGGTTTGTTTCCTCTTGATGTAGCCTTAAGCAAAGAATGGCGAGTAACTCATTCAATGAAATGCGTTGCTGGGTTGCCAAAAAACTACAGTCTCCTGTAATCTCAACATATATTTGTTCTTCCGACCTTCATGATACTTTCAAGTAATGAGCAGTACACCAATCAAACTTGGATGCCCTAGTTTCGTTCTTCTAGGTTGAAGCATTCGTTTGCAGTAACAGTTTGAATTTTTAGGTTTCACTCTGTTTTCTCCTATATTGACAGATGCAGTTCGAACTCTAAATCAACACGGTTTGTGCTAGCTTCTTGAAACTTGACACAATACAGTCGTTCTACGTTCTATCTGTACGGTTTCTTTCCTCTTGATGTAGCCTTAAGCAGAGACTGGAGAATAACTCATTCAATGAATGGCGTTGTTAGGCTGCCAAAAAACTACAGTCTCCTGAAATGACAACATATATTTTTTCTTCCGACCTTCATGATACTTTCAAGTAATGAGCAGTACACCAATCAAACTTGGATGCCCAAGTTTCGTTCTCCTAGGTTGAAGAATCCGTTTGCAGTAACACTTTGAATTTTTAGGTTTCACTCTGTTTTCTCCTATATTGACAGATGTAGTTCGATCTCTAAATCAAACACGGTTTATGCTAGCTTGTTGAAACTTGACACAATACAGGAGTTCTACGTTCTATCTCTAAGGTTGTTTCATCTTGATGTAGCCTTAAGCAGAGACTGGAGAATAACTCATTCAATGAATGGCGTTGTTAGGCTGCCGCAAAACTACAGTCTCCTGAAATCACAACACATATTTTTTCTTCCGACCTTCATGATACTTTCAAGTAATGAGCAGTACACCAATCAAACTTGGATGCCCTAGTTTCGTTCTTCTAGGTTGAAGCATTCTTTTGCAGTAACAGTTTGAATTTTTAGGTTTCACTCTGTTTTCTCCTATATTGACAGATGCAGTTCTAACTCTAAATCAACATGGTTTGTGCTAGCTTCTTGAAACTTGACACAATAGAGTAGTTTTACGTTCTATCTCTAAGGTTTGTTTCCTCTTGATGTAGCCTTAAGCAGAGACTGGAGAATAACTCATTCAATGAAATGCGTTGTTAGGCTGCCAAAAAACTACAGTCTCCTGAAATCACAACATATATTTTTTATTCCGACCTTCATGATACTTTCAAGTAATGAGCAGTACACCAATCAAACTTGGATGCCCAAGTTTCGTTCTCCTAGGTTGAAGCATTCGTTTGCAGTAACAGTTTGAATTTTTAGGTTTCACTCTGTTTTCTCCTATATTGACAGATGCTGTTCGATCTCTAAATCAAACACAGTTTGTGCTAGCTTCTTGAAACTTGACACAATACAGTAGTTCTACGTTCTATCTCTAAGTTTTGTTTCCTCTTGATGTAGCCTAATGCAGGGACTGCGAATAACACTTATATGGAAAGGGGTTGCCAAACTTCCAAACACTAGAGTCTCCTGAAATCTCAACATATATTTTTTCATCCAATCTTCATGATACGTTCACGTAATGATCAGTACACCAATCCCACTTGGATGCCCAAGTTTAGTTCTCCTTGATTGAAGCATTCGTTTCCAGGAACAGTTTGAATTTTTAGGTTTCACTCTGTTTTCTCCTATATTGACAGATGCAGTTCGAACTCTAAATCAACACGGTTTGTGCTAGCTTCTTGAAACTTGACACAATACAGTAGTTCTACGTTCTATCTCTAAGGTTTGTTTCCTCTTGATGTAGCCTTAAGCAAAGAATGGCGAGTAACTCATTCAATGAAATGCTTTGCTGGGTTGCCAAAAAACTACAGTCTCCTGTAATCTCAACATATATTTGTTCTTCCGACCTTCATGATACTTTCAAGTAATGAGCAGTACACCAATCAAACTTGGATGCCCTAGTTTCGTTCTTCTAGGTTGAAGCATTCGTTTGCAGTAACAGTTTGAATTTTTAGGTTTCACTCTGTTTTCTCCTATATTGACAGATGCAGTTCGAACTCTAAATCAACACGGTTTGTGCTAGCTTCCTGAAACTTGACACAATACAGTCGTTCTACGTTCTATCTGTACGGTTTGTTTCCTCTTGATGTAGCCTTAAGCAGAGACTGGAGAATAACTCATTCAATGAATGGCGTTGTTAGGCTGCCAAAAAACGACAGTCTCCTGAAATGACAACATATATTTTTTCTTCCGACCTTCATGATACTTTCAAGTAATGAGCAGTACACCAATCAAACTTGGATGCACAAGTTTCGTTCTCCTAGGTTGAAGAATTCGTTTGCAGTAACACTTTGAATTTTTAGGTTTCACTCTGTTTTCTCCTATATTGACAGATGTAGTTCGAACTCTAAATCAAACACGGTTTATGCTAGCTTGTTGAAACTTGACACAATACAGGAGTTCTACGTTCTATCTCTAAGGTTTGTTTCATCTTGATGTAGCCTTAAGCAGAGACTGGAGAATAACTCATTCAATGAAAGGCGTTGTTAGGCTGTAAAAAAACTACAGTCTCCTGAAATCACAACATATATTTTTTCTTCCGACCTTCATGATACTTTCAAGTAATGAGCAGTACACCAATCAAACTTGGATGCCCATGTTTCGTTCTCCTAGGTTGAAGCATTCGTTTGCAGTAACAGTTTGAATTTTTAGGTTTCACTCTGTTTTCTCCTATATTGACAGATGCAGTTCGAACTCTAAATCAAACAAAGTTTGTGCTAGCTTCTTGAAACTTGACACAATACAGTAGTTCTATGTTCTATCTCTAAGCTTTGTTTCCTCTTGATGTAGCCTAATGCAGGGACTGCGAATAACACTTATATGGAAAGGGGTTGCCAAACTTCCAAACACTAGAGTCTCCTGAAATCTCAACATATATTTTTTCATCCAATCTTCATGATACATTCACGTAATGATCAGTACACCAATCCCACTTGAATGCCCAAGTTTAGTTCTCCTAGATTGAAGCATTCGTTTCCAGGAACAGTTCGAATTTTTAGGTTTCACTCTGTTTTTTCCTATCTTGACAGATGCAGTACGAACTCTAAATCAACACGGTTTGTGCTAGCTTCTTGAAACTTGACACAATACAGTAGTTGTACGTTCTATCTCTAAGGTTTGTTTCCTCTCTATGTAGCCTTAAACAGAGACTGGAGAATAACTCATTTAATGAAAGGCGTTGTTAGGCTGCCACAAAACTACAGTCTCCTGAAATCACAACACATATTTTTTCTTCCGACCTTCATGATACTTTCAAGTAATGAGCAGTACACCAATCAAACTTGGATGCCCTAGTTTCGTTCTTCTAGGTTGAAGCATTCGTTTGCAATATCAGTTTGAATTTTTAGGTTTCACTCTGTTTTCTCCTATATTGACAGATGCAGTTCGAACTCTAAATCAAACAAAGTTTGTGCTAGCTTCTTGAAACTTGACACAATACAGTAGTTCTACCTTCTATCTCTAAGTTTTGTTTCCTCTTGATGTAGACTAATGCAGGGACTGCGAATAACACTTATATGGAAAGGGGTTGCAAAACTTCCAAACACTAGAGCCTCCTGAAATCTCAACATATATTTTTTCATCCAATCTTCATGATACATTCACGTAATGATCAGTACACCAATCCCACTTGGATGCCCAAGTTTAGTTCTCCTTGATTGAAGCATTCGTTTCCAGGAACAGTTTGAATTTTTAGGTTTCACTCTGTTTTCTCCTATATTGACAGATGCAGTTCGAACTCTAAATCAACACGGTTTCTGCTAGCTTCTTGAAACTTGACACAATACAGTAGTTCTAAGTTCTATCTCTAAGGTTTGTTTCCTCTTGATGTAGCCTTAAGCAGAGACTGGAGAATAACTCATTCAATGAAAGGCGTTGTTAGGCTGCCACAAAACTACAGTCTCCTGAAATCACAACACATATTTTTTCTTCCGACCTTCATGATACTTTCAAGTAATGAGCAGTACACCAATCAAACTTGGATGCCCTAGTTTCGTTCTTCTAGGTTGAAGCATTCGTTTGCAGTAACAGCTTGAATTTTTAGGTTTCACTCTGTTTTCTCCTATATTGACAGATGCAGTTCTAACTCTAAATCAACTCGGTTTGTGCTAGCTTCTTGAAACTTGACACAATACAGTAGTTCTACGTTCTATATCTAAGGTTTGTTTCCTCTTGATGTAGCCTTAAGCAGAGACTGGAGAATAACTCATTCAATGAAAGGCGTTGTTAGGCTGCCAAAAAACTACAGTCTCCTGAAATCACAACATATATTTTTTCTTCCGACCTTCATGATACTTTTAAGTAATGAGCAGTACACCAATCAAACTTGGATGCCCTAGTTTCGTTATCCTAGGTTGAAGCATTCGTTTGCTGGAACAGTTTGAATTTTTACGTTTCAATCTGTTTTCTCCTATATTGACACATGCAGTTAGAACTCTAAATCAAACACGGTTTTTGCTAGCTTCTTGAAACTTGACACAATAAAGTAGTTCTAAGTTCTATACCTAAGGTTTGTTTCCTCTTGATGTAGCCTTAAGCAGAGACTGGCGAATAACACTTTCAATGAAAGGCGTTGTTAAGCTTCCAAAAAACTACCATCTCCTGAAATCTCAACATATATTTTTTCATCCGACCTTCATGATACTTTCAAGTAATAAGCAGTACACCAATCAAACTTGGATGCCCAAGTTTCGTTCCTCTAGGTTGAAGCATTCATTTGCAGGAAGAGTTTGAATTTTTACGTTTCACTCTGTTTTCTCCTATATTGACAGATGCAGTTCGAACCCTAAATCAAACACAGTTTGTGCTAGCTTCTTGAAACTTGACACAATACAGTAGTTCTACGTTCTCTATCTAAGGTTTGTTTCCTCTTGATGTAGCCTTAAGCAGAGACTGGAGAATAACTCATTCAATGAAAGGCGTTGTTAGGCTGCCAAAAAACTACAGTCTCCTGAAATCACAACATATAATTTCTCTTCCGACCTTCATGATACTTTCAAGTAATGAGCAGTACACCAATCAAACTTGGATGCCCAAGTTTCGTTCTCCTAGGTTGAAGCATTCGTTTGCAGTAACAGTTTGAATTTTTAGGTTTCACTCTGTTTTCTCCTATTGACAGATGCAGTTCGATCTCTAAATCAAACACAGTTTGTGCTAGCTTCTTGAAACTTGACACAATACAGTAGTTCTACGTTCTATCTCTAAGTTTTGTTTCCTCTTGATGTAGCCTAATGCAGGGACTGCGAAAAACACTTATATGGAAAGGGGTTGCAAAACTTCCAAACACTAGAGTCTCCTGAAATCTCAACATATATTTTTTCATCCAATCTTCATGATACATTCACGTAATGATCAGTACACCAATCCCACTTGGATGCCCAAGTTTAGTTCTCCTTGATTGAAGCATTCGTTTCCAGGAACAGTTTGAATTTTTAGGTTTCACTGTGTTTTCTCCTATATTGACAGATGCAGTTCGAACTCTAAATCAACACGGTTTCTGCTAGCTTCTTGAAACTTGACACAATACAGTAGTTCTACGTTCTATCTCTAAGGTTTGTTTCCTCTTGATGTAGCCTTAAGCAAAGAATGGCGAGTAACTCATTCAATGAAATGCGTTGCTGGGTTGCCAAAAAACTACAGTCTCCTGTAATCTCAACATATATTTGTTCTTCCGACCTTCATGATACTTTCAAGTAATGAGCAGTACACAAATCAAACTTGGATGCCCTAGTTTCGTTCTTCTAGGTTGAAGCATTCGTTTGCAGTAACAGTTTGAATTTTTAGGTTTCACTCTGTTTTCTCCTATATTGACAGATGCAGTTCGAACTCTAAATCAACACGGTTTGTGCTAGCTTCTTGAAACTTGACACAATACAGTCGTTCTACGTTCTATCTGTACGGTTTCTTTCCTCTTGATGTAGCCTTAAGCAGAGACTGGAGAATAACTCTTTCAATGAATGGCGTTGTTAGGCTGCCAAAAACCTACAGTCTCCTGAAATGACAACATATATTTTTTCTTCCGACCTTCATGATACTTTCAAGTAATGAGCAGTACACCAATCAAACTTGGATGCCCAAGTTTCGTTCTCCTAGGTTGAAGAATCCGTTTGCAGTAACACTTTGAATTTTTAGGTTTCACTCTGTTTTTTCCTATATTGACAGATGTAGTTCGAACTCTAAATCAAACACGGTTTATGCTAGCTTGTTGAAACTTGACACAATACAGGAGTTCTACGTTCTATCTCTAAGGTTGTTTCATCTTGATGTAGCCTTAAGCAGAGACTGGAGAATAACTCATTCAATGAATGGCGTTGTTAGGCTGCCACAAAACTACAGTCTCCTGAAATCACAACACATATTTTTTCTTCCGACCTTCATGATACTTTCAAGAAATGAGCAGTACACCAATCAAACTTGGATGCCCTAGTTTCGTTCTTCTAGGTTGAAGCATTCTTTTGCAGTAACAGTTTGAATTTTTAGGTTTCACTCTGTTTTCTCCTATATTGACAGATGCAGTTCTAACTCTAAATCAACACGGTTTGTGCTAGCTTCTTGAAACTTGACACAATACAGTAGTTCTACGTTCTATCTCTAAGGTTTGTTTCCTCTTGATGTAGCCTTAAGCAGAGACTGGAGAATAACTCATTCAATGAAATGTGTTGTTAGGCTGCCAAAAAACTACAGTCTCCTGAAATCACAACATATATTTTTTCTTCCGACCTTCATGATACTTTCAAGTAATGAGCAGTACACCAATCAAACTTGGATGCCCAAATTTCGTTCTCCTAGGTTGAAGCATTCGTTTGCAGTAACAGTTTGAATTTTTATGTTTCACTCTGTTTTCTCCTATATTGACAGATGCAGTTCGATCTCTAAATCAAACACAGTTTGTGCTAGCTTCTTGAAACTTGACACAATACAGTAGTTCTACGTTCTATCTCTAAGTTTTGTTTCCTCTTGATGTAGACTAATGCAGGGACTTCGAATAACACTTATATGGAAAGGGGTTGCCAAACTTCCAAACACTAGAGTCTCCTGAAATCTCAACATATATTTTTTCATCCAATCTTCATGATACATTCACGTAATGATCAGTACACCAATCCCACTTGGATGCCCAAGTTTAGTTCTCCTCTATTGAAGCATTCGTTTCCAGGAACAGTTTGAATTTTTAGGTTTCACTCTGTTTTCTCCTATATTGACAGATGCAGTTCGAACTCTAAATCAACACGGTTTGTGCTAGCTTCTTGAAACTTGACACAATACAGTAGTTCTACGTTCTATCTCTAAGGTTTGTTTCCTCTTGATGTAGCCTTAAGCAAAGAATGGCGAGTAACTCATTCAATGAAATGCGTTGCTGGGTTGCCAAAAAACTACAGTCTCCTGTAATCTCAACATATATTTGTTCTTCCGACCTTCATGATACTTTCAAGTAATGAGCAGTACACCAATCAAACTTGGATGCCCTAGTTTCATTCTTCTAGGTTGAAACATTCGTTTGCAGTAACAGTTTGAATTTTCAGGTTTCACTCTGTTTTCTCCTATATTGACAGATGCAGTTCGAACTCTAAATCAACACGGTTTGTGCTAGCTTCTTGAAACTTGACACAATACAGTCGTTCTACGTTCTATCTGTACGGTTTGTTTCCTCTTGATGTAGCCTTAAGCAGAGACTGGAGAATAACTCATTCAATGATTGGCGTTGTTAGGCTGCCAAAAAACGACAGTCTCCTGAAATGACAACATATATTTTTTCTTCCGACCTTCATGATACTTTCAAGTAATGAGCAGTACACCAATCAAACTTAAATGCCCAAGTTTCGTTCTCCTAGGTTGAAGAATTCGTTTGCAGTAACACTTTGAATTTTTAGGTTTCACTCTGTTTTCTCCTATATTGACAGATGTAGTTCGAACTCTAAATCAAACACGGTTTATGCTAGCTTGTTGAAACTTGACACAATACAGGAGTTCTACGTTCTATCTCTAAGGTTTGTTTCATCTTGATGTAGCCTTAAGCAGAGACTGGAGAATAACTCATTCAATGAAAGGCGTTGTTAGGCTGTAAAAAAACTACAGTCTCCTGAAATCACAACATATATTTTTTCTTCCGACCTTCATGATACTTTCAAGTAATGAGCAGTACACCAATCAAACTTGGATGCCCATGTTTCGTTCTCCTATGTTGAAGCATTCGTTTGCAGTAACAGTTTGAATTTTTAGGTTTCACTCTGTTTTCTCCTATATTGACAGATGCAGTTCGAACTCTAAATCAAACAAAGTTTGTGCTAGCTTCTTGAAACTTGACACAATACAGTAGTTCTATGTTCTATCTCTAAGTTTTGTTTCCTCTTGATGTAGCCTAATGCAGGGACTGCGAATAACACTTATATGGAAAGGGGTTGCCAAACTTCCAAACACTAGAGTCTCCTGAAATCTCAACATATATTTTTTCATCCAATTTCATGATACATTCACGTAATGATCAGTACACCAATCCCACTTGAATGCCCAAGTTTAGTTCTCCTAGATTGAAGCATTCGTTTCCAGGAACAGTTTGAATTTTTAGGTTTCACTCTGTTTTCTCCTATATTGACAGATGCAGTACGAACTCTAAATCAACACGGTTTGTGCTAGCTTCTTAAAACTTGACACAATACAGTAGTTCTACGTTCTATCTCTAAGGTTTGTTTCCTCTTGATGTACCCTTAAGCAGAGACTGGAGAATAACTCATTTAATGAAAGGCGTTGTTAGGCTGCCACAAAACTACAGTCTCCTGAAATCAGAACACATATTTTTTCTTCCGACCTTCATGATACTTTCAAGTAATGAGCAGTACACCCATCAAACTTGGATGCCCTAGTTTCGTTCTTCTAGGTTGAAGCATCCGTTTGCAGTAACAGTTTGAATTTTTAGGTTTCACTCTGTTTTCTCCTATATTGACAGATGCAGTTCGAACTCTAAATCAACACGGTTTGTGCTAGCTTCTTGAAACTTGACACAATACAGTAGTTCTAAGTTCTATCTCTAAGGTTTGTTTCCTCTTGATGTAGCCTTAAGCAGAGACTGGAGAATATCTCATTCAATGAAAGGCGTTGTTAGGCTGCCACAAAACTACAGTCTCTTGAAATCACAACACATATTTTTTCTTCCGACCTTCATGATACTTTCAAGTAATGAGCAGTACACCAATCAAACTTGGATGCCCTAGTTTCGTTCTTCTAGGTTGAAGCATTCGTTTGCAGTAACAGTTTGAATTTTTAGGTTTCACTCTGTTTTCTCCTATATTGACAGATGCAGTTCTAACTCTAAATCAACATGGTTTGTGCTAGCTTTTTGAAACTTGACACAATACAGTAGTTCTACGTTCTATCTGTACGGTTTGTTTCCTCTTGATGTAGCCTTAAGCAGAGACTGGAGAATAACTCATTCAATGAATGGCGTTGTTAGGCTGCCACAAAACTACAGTCTCCTGAAATCACAACACATATTTTTTCTTCCGACCTTCATGATACTTTCAAGTAATGAGCAGTACACCAATCAAACTTGGATGCCCTAGTTTCGTTCTTCCAGGTTGAAGCATTCTTTTGCAGTAACAGTTTGAATTTTTAGGTTTCACTCTGTTTTCTCCTATATTGACAGATGCAGTTCTAACTCTAAATCAACACGGTTTGTGCTAGCTTCTTGAAACTTGACACAATACAGTAGTTCTACGTTCTATCTCTACGGTTTGTTTCCTCTTGATGTAGCCTTAAGCAGAGACTGGAGAATAACTCATTCAATGAAATGCGTTGTTAGGCTGCCACAAAACTACAGTCTCCTGAAATCACAACATATATTTTTTCTTCCGAACTTCATGATACTTTCAAGTAATGAGCAGTACACCAATCAAACTTGGATGCGCAAGTTTCGTTCTCCTAGGTTGAAGCATTCGTTTGCAGTAACAGTTTGAATTTTTAGGTTTCACTCTGTTTTCTCCTATATTGACAGATGCAGTTCGATCTCTAAATCAAACACAGTTTGTGCTAGCTTCTTGAAACTTGACACAATACAGTAGTTCTACGTTCTATCTCTAAGTTTTGTTTCCTCTTGATGTAGCCTAATGCAGGGACTGCGAATAACACGTATATGGAAAGGGGTTGCCAAACTTCCAAACACTAGAGTCTCCTGAAATCTCAACATATATTTTTCATCCAATCTTCATGATACATTCACGTAATGATCAGTACACCAATCCCACTTGGATGCCCAAGTTTAGTTCTCCTTGATTGAAGCATTCGTTTCCAGGAACAGTTTGAATTTTTAGGTTTCACTCTGTTTTCTCCTATATTGACAGATGCAGTTCGAACTCTAAATCAACACGCTTTGTGCTAGCTTCTTGAAACTTGACACAATACAGTAGTTCTACGTTCTATCTCTAAGGTTTGTTTCCTCTTGATGTAGCCTTAAGCAAAGAATGGCGAGTAACTCATTCAATGAAATGCGTTGCTGGGTTGCCAAAAACTACAGTCTCCTGTAATATCAACATATATTTGTTCTTCCGACCTTCATGATACTTTCAAGTAATGAGCAGTACACCAATCAAACTTGGATGCCCTAGTTTCGTTCTTCTAGGTTGAAGCATTCGTTCGCAGTAACAGTTTGAATTTTTAGGTTTCACTCTGTTTTCTCCTATATTGACAGATGCAGTTCGGACTCTAAATCAACACGGTTTGTGCTAGCTTCTTGAAACTTGACACAATACAGTCGTTCTACGTTCTATCTGTACGGTTTGTTTCCTCTTGATGTAGCCTTAAGCAGAGACTGGAGAATAACTCATTCAATGAATGGCGTTGTTAGGCTGCCAAAAAACGACAGTCTCCTGAAATGACAACATATATTTTTTCTTCCGACCTTCATGATACTTTCAAGTAATGAGCAGTACACCAATCAAACTTGGATGCCCAAGTTTCGTTCTCCTAGGTTGAAGAATTCGTTTGCAGTAACACTTTGAATTTTTAGGTTTCACTCTGTTTTCTCCTATATTGACAGATGTAGTTCGAACTCTAAATCAAACACGGTTTATGCTAGCTTGTTGAAACTTGACACAATACAGGAGTTCTACGTTCTATCTCTAAGGTTTGTTTCATCTTGATGTCGCCTTAAGCAGAGACTGGAGAATAACTCATTCAATGAAAGGCGTTGTTAGGCTGTAAAAAAACTACAGTCTCCTGAAATCACAACATATATTTTTTCTTCCGACCTTCATGATACTTTCAAGTAATGAGCAGTACACCAATCAAACTTGGATGCCCATGTTTCGTTCTCCTAGGTTGAAGCATTCGTTTGCAGTAACAGTTTGAATTTTTAGGTTTCACTCTGTTTTCTCCTATATTGACAGATGCAGTTCGAACTCTAAATCAAACAAAGTTTGTGCTAGCTTCTTGAAACTTGACACAATACAGTAGTTCTACGTTCTATCTCTAAGTTTTGTTTCCTCTTGATGTAGCCTAATGCAGGGACTGCGAATAACACTTATATGGAAAGGGGTTGCCAAACTTCCAAACACTAGCGTCTCCTGAAATCTCAACATATATTTTTTCATCCAATCTTCATGATACATTCACGTAATGATCAGTACACCAATCCCACTTGGATGCCCAAGTTTAGTTCTCCTTGATTGAAGCATTCGTTTCCAGGAACAGTTTGAATTTTTAGGTTTCACTCTGTTTTCTCCTATATTGACAGATGCAGTTCGAACTCTAAATCAACACGCTTTGTGCTAGCTTCTTGAAACTTGACACAATACAGTAGTTCTACGTTCTATCTCTAAGGTTTGTTTCCTCTTGATGTAGCCTTAAGCAGAGACTGGCGAATAACTCATTCAATGAAATGCGTTGCTGGGTTGCCAAAAAACTACAGTCTCCTGTAATCTCAACATATATTTTTTCTTCCGACCTGCATGATACTTTCAAGTAATGAGCTGTACACCAATCAAACTTGGATGCCCTAGTTTCGTTCTCCTAGGTTGAAGCATTCGTTTGCAAGAACAATTTGAATTTTTACGTTTCAATCTGTTTTCTCCTATATTGACACATGCAGTTAGAACTCTAAATCAACACGGTTTGTGCTAGCTTCTTGAAACTTGACACAATACAGTAGTTCTACGTTCTATCTCTAAGGTTTGATTTCTCTTGAAGTAGCCTTAAGCAGAGACTGGAGAATAACTCATTCAATGAAAGGCGTTGTTAGGCTCCCACAAAACTACAGTCTCCTGAAATCACAACACATATTTTTTGTTCCGACCTTCATGATACTTTCAAGTAATGAGCAGTACACCAATCAAACTTGGATGCCCAAGTTTCGTTCTCCTAGGTTGAAGAATTCGTTTGCAGTAACAGTTTGAATTTTTAGGTTTTACTCTGTTTTCTCCTATA
This sequence comes from Callospermophilus lateralis, assembly GCF_048772815.1. Lineage (NCBI taxonomy): Eukaryota > Metazoa > Chordata > Mammalia > Rodentia > Sciuridae > Callospermophilus > Callospermophilus lateralis. Next base: position 85,669 of record NW_027514638.1, read on the forward strand.
TTGACAGATGCAGTCCGAACTCTAAATCAAACACAGTTTGTGCTAGCTTCTTGAAACTTGACACAATACAGTAGTTCTACGTTCTATCTCTAAGGTTTGTTTCCTCTTGATGTAGCCTTAAACAAAGAATGGCGAGTAACTCATTCAATGAAATGCGTTGCTGGGTTGCCAAAAAACTACAGTCTCCTGTAATCTCAACATATATTTGTTCTTCCGACCTTCATGATACTTTCAAGTAATGAGCAGTACACCAATCAAACTTGGATGCCCTAGTTTCGTTCTTCTAGGTTGAAGCATTCGTTTGCAGTAACAGTTTGAATTTTTAGGTTTCACTCTGTTTTCTCCTATATTAACAGATGCAGTTCGAACTCTAAATCAACACGGTTTGTGCTAGCTTCTTGAAACTTGACACAATAAAGTAGTTCTAAGTTCTATCTCTGAGGGTTGTTTCCTCTTGATGTAGCCTTAAGCAGAGACTGGAGAATAACTCATTCAATGAAAGGCGTTGTTAGGCTGCCACAAAACTACAGTCTTCTGAAATCACAACACATATTTTTTCTTCCGACCTTCATGATACTTTCAAGTAATGAGCAGTACACCAATCAAACTTGGATGCCCTAGTTTCGTTCTTCTAGGTTGAAGCATTCGTTTGCAGTAACAGTTTGAATTTTTAGGTTTCACTCTGTTTTCTCCTATATTGACAGATGCAGTTCGAACTCTAAATCAACACGGTTTGTGCTAGCTTCTTGAAACTTGACACAATACAGTAGTTCTACGTTCTATCTGTACGGTTTGTTTCCTCTTGATGTAGCCTTAAGCAGAGACTGGAGAATAACTCATTCAATGAATGGCGTTGTTAGGCTGCCACAAAACTACAGTCTCCTGAAATCACAACACATATTTTTTCTTCCGACCTTCATGATACTTTCAAGTAATGAGCAGTACACCAATCAACTTGGATGCCCTAGTTTCGTTCTTCTAGGTTGAAACATTCGTTTGCAGTAACAGTTTGAATTTTTAGGTTTCACTCTGTTTTCTCCTATATTGACAGATGCAGTTCTAACTCTAAATCAACTCGGTTTGTGCTAGCTTCTTGAAACTTGACACAATACAGTAGTTCTACGTTCTATATCTAAGGTTTGTTTCCGCTTGATGTAGCCTTAAGCAGAGACTGGAGAATAACTCATTCTATGAAAGGCGTTGTTAGGCTGCCAAAAAACTACAGGCTCCTGAAATCACAACGTATATTTTTTCTTCCGACCTTCATGATACTTTCAAGTAATGAATAGTACACCAATCAAACTTGGATGCCCTAGTTTCGTTATCCTAGGTTGAAGCATTCGTTTGCAGGAACAGTTTGAATTTTTACGTTTCAATCTGTTTTCTCCTATATTGACACATGCAGTTAGAACTCTAAATCAAACACGGTTTGTGCTAGCTTCTTGAAACTTGACACAATAAAGTAGTTCTAAGTTCTATACCTAAGGTTTGTTTCCTCTTGATGTAGCCTTAAGCAGAGACTGGCGAATAACACTTTCAATGAAAGGCGTTGTTAAGCTTCCAAAAAACTACCATCTCCTGAAATCTCAACATATATTTTTTCATCCGACCTTCATGATACTTTCAAGTAATAAGCAGTACACCAATCAAACTTGGATGCCCAAGTTTCGTTCCTCTAGGTTGAAGCATTCGTTTGCAGGAAGAGTTTGAATTTTTACGTTTCACTCTGTTTTCTCCTATATTGACAGATGCAGTTCGATCTCTAAATCAAACACGGTTTGTGCTAGCTTCTTGAAACTTGACACAATACAGTAGTTCTCCGTTCTCTATCTAAGGTTTATTTCCTCTTGATGTAGCCTTAAGCAGAGACTGGAGAATAACTCATTCAATGAAAGTCGTTGTTAGGCTGCCAAAAAACTACAGTCTCCTGAAATCACAACATATAATTTCTCTTCCGACCTTCATGATACTTTCAAGTAATGAGCAGTACACCAATCAAACTTGGATGCCCAAGTTTCGTTCTCCTAGGTTGAAGCATTCGTTTGCAGTAACAGTTTGAATTTTTAGGTTTCACTCTGTTTTCTCCTATTGACAGATGCAGTTCGATCTCTAAATCAAACACAGTTTGTGCTAGCTTCTTGAAACTTGACACAATACAGTAGTTCTGTGTTCTATCTCTAAGGTTTGTTTCCTCTTGATGTAGCCTTAAGCAGAGACTGGAGAATAACTCACTCAATGAATGGCGTTGTTAGGCTGCCACAAAACTACAGTCTCCTGAAATCACAACACATATTTTTTCTTCCGACCTTCATGATACTTTCAAGTAATGAGCAGTACACCAATCAAACTTGGATGCCCTAGTTTCGTTCTTCTAGGTTGAAGCATTCTTTTGCAGTAACAGTTTGAATTTTTAGGTTTCACTCTGTTTTCTCCTATATTGACAGATGCAGTTCTAACTCTAAATCAACACGGTTTGTGCTAGCTTCTTGAAACTTGACACAATACAGTAGTTCTACGTTCTATCTCTAAGGTTTGTTTCCTCTTGATGTAGCCTTAAGCAGAGACTGGAGAATAACTCATTCAATGAAATGCGTTGTTAGGCTGCCAAAAAACTACAGTCTCCTGAAATCACAACATATATTTTTTCTTCCGACCTTCATGATACTTTCAAGTAATGAGCAGTACACCAATCAAACTTGGATGCCCAAGTTTCGTTCTCTTAGGTTGAAGCATTCGTTTGCAGTAACAGTTTGAATTTTTAGGTTTCACTCTGTTTTCTCCTATATTGACAGATGCAGTTCGATCTCTAAATCAAACACAGTTTGTGCTAGCTTCTTGAAACTTGACACAATACAGTAGTTCTACGTTCTATCTCTAAGTTTTGTTTCCTCTTGATGTAGCCTAATGCAGGGACTGCGAATAACACTTATATGGAAAGGGGTTGCCAAACTTCCAAACACTAGAGTCTCCTGAAATCTCAACATATATTTTTTCATCCAATCTTCATGATACATTCACGTAATGATCAGTACACCAATCCCACTTGGATGCCCAAGTTTAGTTCTCCTTGATTGAAGCATTCGTTTCCAGCAACAGTTTGAATTTTTAGGTTTCACTCTGTTTTCTCCTATATTGACAGATGCAGTTCGAACTCTAAATCAACACGGTTTGTGCTAGCTTCTTGAAACTTGACACAATACAGTAGTTCTACGTTCTATCTCTAAGGTTTGTTTCCTCTTGATGTAGCCTTAAGCAAAGAATGGCGAGTAACTCATTCAATGAAAGGCGTTGTTAGGCTGCCAAAAAACTACAGTCTCCTGTAATCTCAACATATATTTGTTCTTCCGACCTTCATGATACTTTCAAGTAATGAGCAGTACACCAATCAAACTTGGATGCCCAAGTTTCGTTCTCCTAGGTTGAAGCATTCGTTTGCAGTAACAGTTTGAATTTTTAGGTTTCACTCTGTTTTCTCCTATTGACAGATGCAGTTCGATCTCTAAATCAAACACAGTTTGTGCTAGCTTCTTGAAACTTGACACAATACAGTAGTTCTACGTTCTATCTCTAAGTTTTGTTTCCTCTTGATGTAGATTAATGCAGGGACTGCGAATAACACTTATATGGAAAGGGGTTGCCAAACTTCCAAACACTAGAGTCTCCTGAAATCTCAACATATATTTTTTCATCCAATCTTCATGATACATTCACGTAATGATCAGTACACCAATCCCACTTGGATGCCCAAGTTTAGTTCTCCTTGATTGAAGCATTCGTTTCCAGGAACAGTTTGAATTTTTAGGTTTCACTCTGTTTTCTCCTATATTGACAGATACAGTTCGAACTCTAAATCAACACGGTTTCTGCTAGCTTCTTGAAACTTGACACAATACAGTAGTTCTACGTTCTATCTCTAAGGTTTGTTTCCTCTTGATGTAGCCTTAAACAAAGAATGGCGAGTAACTCATTCAATGAAATGCGTTGCTGGGTTGCCAAAAAACTACAGTCTCCTGTAATCTCAACATATATTTGTTCTTCCGACCTTCATGATACTTTCAAGTAATGAGCAGTACACCAATCAAACTTGGATGCCCTAGTTTCGTTCTTCTAGGTTGAAGCATTCGTTTGCAGTAACAGTTTGAATTTTTAGGTTTCACTCTGTTTTCTCCTATATTAACAGATGCAGTTCGAACTCTAAATCAACACGGTTTGTGCTAGCTTCTTGAAACTTGACACAATAAAGTAGTTCTAAGTTCTATCTCTGAGGGTTGTTTCCTCTTGATGTAGCCTTAAGCAGAGACTGGAGAATAACTCATTCAATGAAAGGCGTTGTTAGGCTGCCACAAAACTACAGTCTTCTGAAATCACAACACATATTTTTTCTTCCGACCTTCATGATACTTTCAAGTAATGAGCAGTACACCAATCAAACTTGGATGCCCTAGTTTCGTTCTTCTAGGTTGAAGCATTCGTTTGCAGTAACAGTTTGAATTTTTAGGTTTCACTCTGTTTTCTCCTATATTGACAGATGCAGTTCTAACTCTAAATCAACACGGTTTGTGCTAGCTTCTTGAAACTTGACACAATACAGTAGTTCTACGTTCTATCTGTACGGTTTGTTTCCTCTTGATGTAGCCTTAAGCAGAGACTGGAGAATAACTCATTCAATGAATGGCGTTGTTAGGCTGCCACAAAACTACAGTCTCCTGAAATCACAACACATATTTTTTCTTCCGACCTTCATGATACTTTCAAGTAATGAGCAGTACACCAATCAACTTGGATGCCCTAGTTTCGTTCTTCTAGGTTGAAACATTCGTTTGCAGTAACAGTTTGAGTTTTTAGGTTTCACTCTGTTTTCTCCTATATTGACAGATGCAGTTCTAACTCTAAATCAACTCGGTTTGTGCTAGCTTCTTGAAACTTGACACAATACAGTAGTTCTACGTTCTATATCTAAGGTTTGTTTCCGCTTGATGTAGCCTTAAGCAGAGACTGGAGAATAACTCATTCTATGAAAGGCGTTGTTAGGCTGCCAAAAAACTACAGGCTCCTGAAATCACAACGTATATTTTTTCTTCCGACCTTCATGATACTTTCAAGTAATGAATAGTACACCAATCAAACTTGGATGCCCTAGTTTCGTTATCCTAGGTTGAAGCATTCGTTTGCAGGAACAGTTTGAATTTTTACGTTTCAATCTGTTTTCTCCTATATTGACACATGCAGTTAGAACTCTAAATCAAACACGGTTTGTGCTAGCTTCTTGAAACTTGACACAATAAAGTAGTTCTAAGTTCTATACCTAAGGTTTGTTTCCTCTTGATGTAGCCTTAAGCAGAGACTGGCGAATAACACTTTCAATGAAAGGCGTTGTTAAGCTTCCAAAAAACTACCATCTCCTGAAATCTCAACATATATTTTTTCATCCGACCTTCATGATACTTTCAAGTAATAAGCAGTACACCAATCAAACTTGGATGCCCAAGTTTCGTTCCTCTAGGTTGAAGCATTCGTTTGCAGGAAGAGTTTGAATTTTTACGTTTCACTCTGTTTTCTCCTATATTGACAGATGCAGTTCGAACTCTAAATCAACACGGTTTGTGCTAGCTTCTTGAAACTTGACACAATACAGTAGTTCTACGTTCTCTATCTAAGGTTTGTTTCCTCTTGATGTAGCCTTAAGCAGAGACTGGAGAATAACTCATTCAATGAATGGCGTTGTTAGGCTGCCAAAAAACTACAGTCTCCTGAAATCACAACATATAATTTCTCTTCCGACCTTCATGATACTTTCAAGTAATGAGCAGTACACCAATCAAACTTGGATGCCCAAGTTTCGTTCTCCTAGGTTGAAGCATTCGTTTGCAGTAACAGTTTGAATTTTTAGGTTTCACTCTGTTTTCTCCTATTGACAGATGCAGTTCGATCTCTAAATCAAACACAGTTTGTGCTAGCTTCTTGAAACTTGACACAATACAGTAGTTCTACGTTCTATCTCTAAGTTTTGTTTCCTCTTGATGTAGCCTAATGCAGGGACTGCGAATAACACTTATATGGAAAGGGGTTGCCAAACTTCCAAACACTAGAGTCTCCTGAAATCTCAACATATATTTTTTCATCCAATCTTCATGATACATTCACGTAATGATCAGTACACCAATCCCACTTGGATGCCCAAGTATAGTTCTCCTTGATTGAAGCATTCGTTTGCAGTAACAGTTTGAATTTTTAGGTTTCACTCTGTTTTCTCCTATATTGACAGATGCAGTTCGAACTCTAAATCAACACAGTTTGTGCTAGCTTCTTGAAACTTGACACAATACAGTCGTTCTACGTTCTATCTGTACGGTTTGTTTCCTCTGGAGGTAGCCTTAAGCAGAGACTGGAGAATAACTCATTCAATGAATGGCGTTGTTAGGCTGCCAAAAAACGACAGTCTCCTGAAATGACAACATATATTTTTTCTTCCGACCTTCATGATACTTTCAAGTAATGAGCAGTACACCAATCAAACTTGGATGCCCAAGTTTCATTCTCCTAGGTTGAAGAATTCGTTTGCAGTAACACTTTGAATTTTTAGGTTTCACTCTGTTTTCTCCTATATTGACAGGTGTAGTTCGAACTCTAAATCAAACACGGTTTATGCTAGCTTGTTGAAACTTGACACAATACAGGAGTTCTACGTTCTATCTCTAAGGTTTGTTTCATCTTGATGTAGCCTTAAGCAGAGACTGGAGAATAACTCATTCAATGAAAGGCGTTGTTAGGCTGTAAAAAAACTACAGTCTCCTGAAATCACAACATATATTTTTTCTTCCGACCTTCATGATACTTTCAAGTAATGAGCAGTACACCAATCAAACTTGGATGCCCATGTTTCGTTCTCCTAGGTTGAAGCATTCGTTTGCAGTAACAGTTTGAATTTTTAGGTTTCACTCTGTTTTCTCCTATATTGACAGATGCAGTTCGAACTCTAAATCAAACAAAGTTTGTGCTAGCTTCTTGAAACTTGACACAATACAGTAGTTCTATGTTCTATCTCTAAGTTTTGTTTCCTCTTGATGTAGCCTAATGCAGGGACTGCGAATAACACTTATATGGAAAGGGGTTGCCAAACTTCCAAACACTAGAGTCTCCTGAAATCTCAACATATATTTTTTCATCCAATCTTCATGATACATTCACGTAATGATCAGTACACCAATCCCACTTGAATGCCCAAGTTTAGTTCTCCTAGATTGAAGCATTCGTTTCCAGGAACAGTTTCAATTTTTAGGTTTCACTCTGTTTTCTCCTATATTGACAGATGCAGTACGAACTCTAAATCAACACGGTTTGTGCTAGCTTCTTGAAACTTGACACAATACAGTAGTTCTACGTTCTATCTCTAAGGTTTGTTTCCTCTTGATGTACCCTTAAGCAGAGACTGGAGAATAACTCATTTAATGAAAGGCGTTGTTAGGCTGCCACAAAACTACTGTCTCCTGAAATCACAACACATATTTTTTCTTCCGACCTTCATGATACTTTCAAGTAATGAGCAGTACACCAATCAAACTTGGATGCCCTAGTTTCGTTCTTCAAGGTTGAAGCATTCGTTTGCAGTAACAGTTTGAATTTTTAGGTTTCACTCTGTTTTCTCCTATATTGACAGATGCAGTTCGAACTCTAAATCAAACAAAGTTTGTGCTAGCTTCTTGAAACTTGACACAATACAGTAGTTCTACCTTCTATCTCTAAGTTTTGTTTCCTCTTGATGTAGACTAATGCAGGGACTGCGAATAACACTTATATGGAAAGGGGTTGCCAAACTTCCAAGCACTAGAGTCTCCTGAAATCTCAACATATATTTTTTCATCCAATCTTCATGATACATTCACGTAATGATCAGTACACCAATCCCACTTGGATGCCCAAGTTTAGTTCTCCTTGATTGAAGCATTCGTTTCCAGGAACAGTTTGAATTTTTAGGTTTCACTCTGTTTTCTCCTATATTGACAGATGCAGTTCGAACTCTAAATCAACACGGTTTCTGCTAGCTTCTTGAAACTTGACACAATACAGTAGTTCTACGTTCTATCTCTAAGGTTTGTTTCCTCTTGATGTAGCCTTAAGCAAAGAATGGCGAGTAACTCATTCAATGAAATGCGTTGCTGGGTTGCCAAAAAACCACAGTCTCCTGTAATCTCAACATATATTTGTTCTTCCGACCTTCATGATACTTTCAAGTAATGAGCAGTACACCAATCAAACTTGGATGCCCTAGTTTCGTTCTTCTAGGTTGAAGCATTCGTTTGCAGTAACAGTTTGAATTTTTAGGTTTCACTCTGTTTTCTCCTATATTGACAGATGCAGTTCGAACTCTAAATCAACACGGTTTGTGCTAGCTTCTTGAAACTTGACACAATACAGTCGTTCTACGTTCTATCTTATGGTTTGTTTCCTCTTGATGTAGCCTTAAGCAGAGACTGGAGAATAACTCATTCAATGAATGGCGTTGTTAGGCTGCCAAAAAACGACAGTCTCCTGAAATGACAACATATATTTTTTCTTCCGACCTTCATGATACTTTCAAGTAATGAGCAGTACACCAATCAAACTTGGATGCCCAAGTTTCGATCTCCTAGGTTGAAGAATTCGTTTGCAGTAACACTTTGAATTTTTAGGTTTCACTCTGTTTTCTCCTATATTGACAGATGTAGTTCGAACTCTAAATCAAACACGGTTTATGCTAGCTTGTTGAAACTTGACACAATACAGGAGTTCTACGTTCTATCTCTAAGGTTTGTTTCATCTTGATGTAGCCTTAAGCAGAGACTGGAGAATAACTCATTCAATGAAAGGCGTTGTTAGGCTGTAAAAAAACTACAGTCTCCTGAAATCACAACATATATTTTTTCTTCCGACCTTCATGATACTTTCAAGTAATGAGCAGTACACCAATCAAACTTGGATGCCCATGTTTCGTTCTCCTAGGTTGAAGCATTCGTTTGCAGTAACAGTTTGAATTTTTAGGTTTCACTCTGTTTTCTCCTATATTGACAGATGCAGTTCGAACTCTAAATCAAACAAAGTTTGTGCTAGCTTCTTGAAACTTGACACAATACAGTAGTTCTATGTTCTATCTCTAAGTTTTGTTTCCTCTTGATGTAGCCTAATGCAGGGTCTGCGAATAACACTTATATGGAAAGGGGTTGCCAAACTTCCAAACACTAGAGTCTCCTGAAATCTCAACATATATTTTTTCATCCAATCTTCATGATACATTCACGTAATGATCAGTACACCAATCCCACTTGAATGCCCAAGTTTAGTTCTCCTAGATTGAAGCATTCGTTTCCAGGAACAGTTTGAATTTTTAGGTTTCACTCTGTTTTCTCCTATATTGACAGATGCAGTACGAACTCTAAATCAACACGGTTTGTGCTAGCTTCTTGAAACTTGACACAATACAGTAGTTCTACGTTCTATCTCTAAGGTTTGTTTCCTCTTGATGTACCCTTAAGTAGAGACTGGAGAATAACTCATTTAATGAAAGGCGTTGTTAGGCTGCCACAAAACTACAGTCTCCTGAAAGCACAACACATAATTTTTCTTCCGACCTTCATGATACTTTCAAGTAATGAGCAGTACACCAATCAAACTTGGATGCCCTAGTTTCGTTCTTCTAGGTTGAATCATTCGTTTGCAGTAACAGTTTGAATTTTTAGGTTTCACTCTGTTTTCTCCTATATTGACAGATGCAGTTCGAACTCTAAATCAAACAAAGTTTGTGCTAGCTTCTTGAAACTTGACACAATACAGTAGTTCTACCTTCTATCTCTAAGTTTTGTTTCCTCTTGATGTAGACTAATGCAGGTACTGTGAATAACACTTATATGGAAAGGGGTTGCCAAACTTCCAAACACTAGAGTCTCCTGAAATCTCAACATATATTTTTTCATCCAATCTTCATGATACATTCACGTAATGATCAGTACACCAATCCCACTTGAATGCCCAAGTTTAGTTCTCCTAGATTGAAGCATTCGTTTCCAGGAACAGTTTCAATTTTTAGGTTTCACTCTGTTTTCTCCTATATTGACAGATGCAGTACGAACTCTAAATCAACACGGTTTGTGCTAGCTTCTTGAAACTTGACACAATACAGTAGTTCTACGTTCTATCTCTAAGGTTTGTTTCCTTTGATGTAGCCTTAAGCAAAGAATGGCGAGTAACTCATTCAATGAAATGCGTTGCTGGGTTGCCAAAAAACTACAGTCTCCTGTAATTACAACATATATTTGTTCTTCCGACCTTCATGATACTTTCAAGTAATGAGCAGTACACCAATCAAACTTGGATGCCCTAGTTTCGTTCTTCTAGGTTGAAGCATTCGTTTGCAGTAACAGTTTGAATTTTTAGGTTTCACTCTGTTTTCTCCTATATTGACAGATGCAGTTCGAACTCTAAATCAACACGGTTTGTGCTAGCTTCTTGAAACTTGACACAATACAGTCGTTCTACGTTCTATCTGTATGGTTTGTTTCCTCTTGATGTAGCCTTAAGCAGAGACTGGAGAATAACTCATTCAATGAATGGCGTTGTTAGGCTGCCAAAAAACGACAGTCTCCTGAAATGACAACATATATTTTTTCTTCCGACCTTCATGATACTTTCAAGTAATGAGCAGTACACCAATCAAACTTGGATGCCCAAGTTTCGTTCTCCTAGGTTGAAGAATTCGTTTGCAGTAACACTTTGAATTTTTAGGTTTCACTCTGTTTTCTCCTATATTGACAGGTGTAGTTCGAACTCTAAATCAAACACGGTTTATGCTAGCTTGTTGAAACTTGACACAATACAGGAGTTCTACGTTCTATCTTTAAGGTTTATTTCATCTTGATGTAGCCTTAAGCAGAGACTGGAGAATAACTCATTCAATGAAAGGCGTTGTTAGGCTGTAAAAAAACTACAGTCTCCTGAAATCACAACATATATTTTTTCTTCCGACCTTCATGATACTTTCAAGTAATGAGCAGTACACCAATCAAACTTGGATGCCCATGTTTCGTTCTCCTAGGTTGAAGCATTCGTTTGCAGTAACAGTTTGAATTTTTAGGTTTCACTCTGTTTTCTCCTATATTGACAGATTGCAGTTCGAACTCTAAATCAAACAAAGTTTGTGCTAGCTTCTTGAAACTTGACACAATACAGTAGTTCTATGTTCTATCTCTAAGTTTTGTTTCCTCTTGATGTAGCCTAATGCAGGGACTGCGAATAACACTTATATGAAAGGGGTTGCCAAACTTCCAAACACTAGAGTCTCCTGAAATCTCAACATATATTTTTTCATCCAATCTTCATGATACATTCACGTAATGATCAGTACACCAATCCCACTTGAATGCCCAAGTTTAGTTCTCCTAGATTGAAGCATTCGTTTCCAGGAACAGTTTGAATTTTTAGGTTTCACTCTGTTTTCTCCTATATTGACAGATGCAGTACGAACTCTAAATCAACACGGTTTGTGCTAGCTTCTTGAAACTTGACACAATACAGTAGTTCTACGTTCTATCTCTAAGGTTTGTTTCCTCTTGATGTACCCTTAAGTAGAGACTGGAGAATAACTCATTTAATGAAAGGCGTTGTTAGGCTGCCACAAAACTACAGTCTCCTGAAAGCACAACACATAATTTTTCTTCAGACCTTCATGATACTTTCAAGTAATGAGCAGTGCACCAATCAAACTTGGATGCCCTAGTTTCGTTCTTCTAGTTGAAGCATTCTGTTTGCAGTAACAGTTTGAATTTTAAGGTTTCACTCTGTTTTCTCCTATATTGACAGATGCAGTTCGAACTCTAAATCAACAAAGTTTGTGCTAGCTTCTTGAAACTTGACACAATACAGTAGTTCTACCTTCTATCTCTAAGTTTTGTTCCTCTTGATGTAGACTAATGCAGGGACTGCGAATAACACTTATATGGAAAGGGGTTGCCAAACTTCCAAACACTAGCGTCTCCTGAAATCTCAACATATATTTTTTCACCCAATCTTCATGATACATTCACGTAATGATCAGTACACCAATCCCACTTGGATGCCCAAGTTTAGTTCTCCTTGATTGAAGCATTCGTTTCCAGGAACAGTTTGAATTTTTAGGTTTCACTCTGTTTTCTCCTATATTGACAGATGCAGTTCGAACTCTAAATCAACACGGTTTCTGCTAGCTTCTTGAAACTTGACACAATACAGTAGTTCTACGTTCTATCTCTAAGGTTTGTTTCCTCTTGATGTAGCCTTAAGCAAAGAATGGCGAGTAACTCATTCAATGAAATGCGTTGCTGGTTGCCAAAAAACTACAGTCTCCTGTAATCTCAACATATATTTTTCTTCCGACCTTCATGATACTTTCAAGTAATGAGCAGTACACCAATCAAACTTGGATGCCCAAGTTTCGTTCTCCTAGGTTGAAGCATTCGTTTGCAGTAACAGTTTGAATTTTTAGGTTTCACTCTGTTTTCTCCTATATTGACAGATGCAGTTCGATCTCTAAATCAAACACAGTTTGTGCTAGCTTCTTGAAACTTGACACAATACAGTAGTTCTACGTTCTATCTCTAAGTTTTGTTTCCTCTTGATGTAGCCTAATGCAGGGACTGCGAATAACACTTATATGGAAAGGGGTTGCCAAACTTCCAAACACTAGAGTCTCCTGAAATCTCAACATATATTTTTTCATCCAATCTTCATGATACATTCACGTAATGATCAGTACACCAATCCCACTTGGATGCCCAAGTATAGTTTCTCCTTGATTGAAGCATTCGTTTCCAGGAACAGTTTGAATTTTTAGGTTTCACTCTGTTTTCTCCTATATTGACAGATGCAGTTCGAACTCTAAATCAACACGGTTTGTGCTAGCTTCTTGAAACTTGACACAATACAGTCGTTCTACGTTCTATCTGTACGGTTTGTTTCCTCTTGATGTAGCCTTAAGCAGAGACTGGAGAATAACTCATTCAATGAATGGCGTTGTTAGGCTGCCAAAAAACGACAGTCTCCTGAAATGACAACATATATTTTTTCTTCCGACCTTCATGATACTTTCAAGTAATGAGCAGTACACCAATCAAACTTGGATGCCCAAGTTTCGTTCTCCAAGGTTGAAGAATTCGTTTGCAGTAACACTTTGAATTTTTAGGTTTCACTCTGTTTTCTCCTATATTGACAGATGTAGTTCGAACTCTAAATCAAACACGGTTTATGCCAGCTTGTTGAAACTTGACACAATACAGGAGTTCTACGTTCTCTCTCTAAGGTTTGTTTCATCTTGATGTAGCCTTAAGCAGAGACTGGAGAATAACTCATTCAATGAAAGGCGTTGTTAGGCTGTAAAAAAACTACAGTCTCCTGAAATCACAACATATATTTTTTCTTCCGACCTTCATGATACTTTCAAGTAATGAGCAGTACACCAATCAAACTTGGATGCCCATGTTTCGTTCTCCTAGGTTGAAGCATTCGTTTGCAGTAACAGTTGAATTTTTAGGTTTCACTCTGTTTTCTCCTATATTGACAGATGCAGTTCGAACTCTAAATCAAACAAAGTTTGTGCTAGCTTCTTGAAACTTGACACAATACAGTAGTTCTAGTTTCTATCTCTAAGTTTTGTTTCCTCTTGATGTAGCCTAATGCAGGGACTGCGAATAACACTTATATGGAAAGGGGTTGCCAAACTTCCAAACACTAGAGTCTCCTGAAATCTCAACATATATTTTTTCATCCAATCTTCATGATACATTCACGTAATGATCAGTACACCAATCCCACTTGAATGCCCAAGTTTAGTTCTCCTAGATTGAAGCATTCGTTTCCAGGAACAGTTCGAATTTTTAGGTTCACTCTGTTTTCTCCTATCTTGACAGATGCAGTACGAACTCTAAATCAACACGGTTTGTGCTAGCTTCTTGAAACTTGACACAATACAGTAGTTCTACGTTCTATCTCTAAGGTTTGTTTCCTCTTGATGTACCCTTAAGAGGAGACTGGAGAATAACTCATTTAATGAAAGGCGATGTTAGGCTGCCACAAAACTACAGTCTCCTGAAATCACAACACATATTTTTCTTCCGACCTTCATGATACTTTCAAGTAATGAGCAGTACACCAATCAAACTTGGATGCCCTAGTTTCATTCTTCTAGGTTGAAGCATTCTGTTTGCAGTAACAGTTTGAATTTTTTGGTTTCACTCTGTTTCTCCTATATTGACAGATGCAGTTCGAACTCTAAATCAAACAAAGTTTGTGCTAGCTTCTTGAAACTTGACACAATACAGTAGTTCTACCTTCTATCTCTAAGTTTTGTTTCCTCTTGATGTAGACTAATGCAGGACTGCGAATAACACTTATATGGAAAGGTGTTGCAAAACTTCCAAACACTAGAGTCTCCTGAAATCTCAACATATATTTTTCATCCAATCTTCATGATACATTCACGTAATGATCAGTACACCAATCCCACTTGGATGCCCAAGTTTTGTTCTCCTTGATTGAAGCATTCGTTTCCAGGAACAGTTGAATTTTTAGGTTTCACTCTGTTTTCTCCTATATTGACAGATGCATACGAACTCTAAATCAACACGGTTTGTGCTAGCTTCTTGAAACTTGACACAATACAGTAGTTCTAAGTTCTATCTCTAAGGTTTGTTTCCTATTGGATGTAGCCTTAAGCAGAGACTTGAGAATACTCATTCAATGAAAGGCGTTGTTAGGCTGCCACAAAACTAAAGTCTCCTGAAATCACAACACATATTTTTTCTTCCGAACTTCATGATACTTCAAGTAATGAGCAGTACACCAATCAAACTTGGATGCCCTAGTTTCTTTCTTCTAGGTTGAAGCATTCGTTTGCAGTAACAGTTTGAATTTTTAGGTTTCACTCTGTTTTCTCCTATATTGACAGATGCAGTTCTAACTCTAAATCAACACGGTTTGTGCTAGCTTCTTGAAACTTGACACAATACAGTAGTTCTACGTTCTATCTGTACGGTTTGTTTCCTCTTGATGTAGCCTTAAGCAGAGACTGGAGAATAACTCATTCAATTGAATGGCGTTGTTAAGCTGCCACAAAACTACAGTCTCCTGAAATCACAACACATATTTTTTCTTCCGACCTTCATGATACTTTCAAGTAATGAGCAGTACACCAATCAAACTTGGATGCCCTAGTTTCGTTCTTCTAGGTTGAAGCATTCGTTTGCAGTAACAGTTTGAATTTTTAGGTTTCACTCTGTTTTCTCCTATATTGACAGATGCAGTTCTAACTCTAAATCAACTCGGTTTGTGCTAGCTTCTTGAAACTTGACACAATACAGTAGTTCTACGTTCTATATCTAAGGTTTGTTTCCTCTTGATGTAGCCTAATGCAGGGACTGCGAATAACACTTATATGGAAAGGGGTTGCCAAACTTCCAAACACTAGAGTCTCCTGAAATCTCAACATATATTTTTTCATCCAATCTTCATGATACATTCACGTAATGATCAGTACACCAATCCCACTTGAATGCCCAAGTTTAGTTCTCCTAGATTGAAGCATTCGTTTCCAGGAACAGTTCGAATTTTTAGGTTTCACTCTGTTTTCTCCTATCTTGACAGATGCAGTACGAACTCTAAATCAACACGGTTTGTGCTAGCTTCTTGAAACTTGACACAATACAGTAGTTCTACGTTCTATCTCTAAGGTTTGTTTCCTCTTGATGTACCCTTAAGAGGAGACTGGAGAATAACTCATTTAATGAAAGGCGATGTTAGGCTGCCACAAAACTACAGTCTCCTGAAATCACAACACATATTTTTTCTTCCGACCTTCATGATACTTTCAAGTAATGAGCAGTACACCAATCAAACTTGGATGCCCTAGTTTCATTCTTCTAGGTTGAAGCATTCGTTTGCAGTAACAGTTTGAATTTTTTGGTTTCACTCTGTTTTCTCCTATATTGACAGATGCAGTTCGAACTCTAAATCAAACAAAGTTTGTGCTAGCTTCTTGAAACTTGACACAATACAGTAGTTCTACCTTCTATCTCTAAGTTTTGTTTCCTCTTGATGTAGACTAATGCAGGGACTGCGAATAACACTTATATGGAAAGGTGTTGCAAAACTTCCAAACACTAGAGTCTCCTGAAATCTCAACATATATTTTTTCATCCAATCTTCATGATACATTCACGTAATGATCAGTACACCAATCCCACTTGGATGCCCAAGTTTTGTTCTCCTTGATTGAAGCATTCGTTTCCAGGAACAGTTTGAATTTTTAGGTTTCACTCTGTTTTCTCCTATATTGACAGATGCAGTACGAACTCTAAATCAACACGGTTTGTGCTAGCTTCTTGAAACTTGACACAATACAGTAGTTCTAAGTTCTATCTCTAAGGTTTGTTTCCTATTGATGTAGCCTTAAGCAGAGACTTGAGAATAACTCATTCAATGAAAGGCGTTGTTAGGCTGCCACAAAACTAAAGTCTCCTGAAATCACAACACATATTTTTTCTTCCGAACTTCATGATACTTTCAAGTAATGAGCAGTACACCAATCAAACTTGGATGCCCTAGTTTCTTTCTTCTAGGTTGAAGCATTCGTTTGCAGTAACAGTTTGAATTTTTAGGTTTCACTCTGTTTTCTCCTATATTGACAGATGCAGTTCTAACTCTAAATCAACACGGTTTGTGCTAGCTTCTTGAAACTTGACACAATACAGTAGTTCTACGTTCTATCTGTACGGTTTGTTTCCTCTTGATGTAGCCTTAAGCAGAGACTGGAGAATAACTCATTCGATGAATGGCGTTGTTAAGCTGCCACAAAACTACAGTCTCCTGAAATCACAACACATATTTTTTCTTCCGACCTTCATGATACTTTCAAGTAATGAGCAGTACACCAATCAAACTTGGATGCCCTAGTTTCGTTCTTCTAGGTTGAAGCATTCGTTTGCAGTAACAGTTTGAATTTTTAGGTTTCACTCTGTTTTCTCCTATATTGACAGATGCAGTTCTAACTCTAAATCAACTCGGTTTGTGCTAGCTTCTTGAAACTTGACACAATACAGTAGTTCTACGTTCTATATCTAAGGTTTGTTTCCTCTTGATGTAGCCTTAAGCAGAGACTGGAGAATAACTCATTCAATGAAAGGCGTTGTTAGGCTGCCAAAAAACTACAGTCTCCTGAAATCACAACATATATTTTTTCTTCCGACCTTCATGATACTTTCAAGTAATGAGCAGTACACCAATCAAACTTGGATGCCCTAGTTTCGTTATCCTAGGTTGAAGCATTCGTTTGCAGGAACAGTTTGAATTTTTACGTTTCAATCTGTTTTCTCCTATATTGACACATGCCGTTCGAACTCTAAATCAAACACGGTTTGTGCTAGCTTCTTGAAACTTGACACAATAAAGTAGTTCTAAGTTCTATACCTAAGGTTTGTTTCCTCTTGATGTAGCCTTAAGCAGAGACTGGCGAATAACACTTTCAATAAAAGGCGTTGTTAAGCTTCCAAAAAACTACCATCTCCTGAAGTCTCAACATATATTTTTTCATCCGAAATTCATGATACTTTCAAGTAATAAACAGTACACCAATCAAACTTCGATGCCCAAGTTTCGTTCCTCTAGGTTGAAGCATTCGTTTGCAGGAAGAGTTTGAATTTTTACGTTTCACTCTGTTTTCTCCTATATTGACAGATGCAGTTCGAACTCTAAATCAAACACGGTTTGTGCTAGCTTCTTTAAACTTGACACAATACAGTAGTTCTACGTTCTCTATCTAAGGTTTGTTTCCTCTTGATGTAGCCTTAAGCAGAGACTGGAAAATAACTCTTCAATGAAAGGCGTTGTTAGGCTGCCAAAAAACTACAGTCTCCTGAAATCACAACATATAATTTTTCTTCCGACCTTCATGATACTTTCAAGTAATGAGCAGTACACCAATCAAACTTGGATGCCCAAGTTTCGTTCTCCTAGGTTGAAGCATTCGTTTGCAGTAACAGTTTGAATTTTTAGGTTTCACTCTGTTTTCTCCTATTGACAGATGCAGTTCGATCTCTAAATCAAAAACAGTTTGTGCTAGCTTCTTGAAACTTGACACAATACAGTAGTTCTACGTTCTATCTCTAAGTTTTGTTTCCTCTTGATGTAGCCTAATGCAGGGACTGCGAATAACACTTATATGGAAAGGGGTTGCCAAACTTCCAAACACTAGCGTCTCCTGAAATCTCAACATATATTTTTTCACCCAATCTTCATGATACATTCACGTAATGATCAGTACACCAATCCCACTTGGATGCCCAAGTTTAGTTCTCCTTGATTGAAGCATTCGTTTCCAGGAACAGTTTGAATTTTTAGGTTTCACTCTGTTTTCTCCTATATTGACAGATGCAGTTCGAACTCTAAATCAACACGGTTTCTGCTAGCTTCTTGAAACGTGACACAATACAGTAGTTCTACGTTCTATCTCTAAGGTTTGTTTCCTCTTGATGTAGCCTTAAGCAAAGAATGGCGAGTAACTCATTCAATGAAATGCGTTGCTGGGTTGCCAAAAAACTACAGTCTCCTGTAATCTCAACATATATTTTCTTCTTCCGACCTTCATGATACTTTCAAGTAATGAGCAGTACACCAATCAAACTTGGATGCCCTAGTTTCGTTCTTCTAGGTTGAAGCATTCGTTTGCAGTAACAGTTTGAATTTTTAGGTTTCACTCTGTTTTCTCCTATATTGACAGATGCAGTTCGAACTCTAAATCAACACGGTTTGTGCTAGCTTCTTGAAACTGGACACAATACAGTAGTTCTACGTTCTATATCTAAGGTTTGTTTCCTCTTGATGTAGCCTTAAGCAGAGACTGGAGAATAACTCATTCAATGAAAGGCGTTGTTAGGCTGCCAGAAAACGACAGTCTCCTGAAATGACAACATATATTTTTTCTTCCGACCTTCATGATACTTTCAAGTAATGAGCAGTACACCAATCAAACTTGGATGCCCAAGTTTCGTTCTCCTAGGTTGAAGAATTCGTTTGCAGTAACACTTTGAATTTTTAGGTTTCACTCTGTTTTCTCCTATATTGACAGATGTAGTTCGAACTCTAAATCAAACACGGTTTATGCTAGCTTGTTGAAACTTGACACAATACAGGAGTTCTACGTTCTATCTCTAAGGTTTGTTTCATCTTGATGTAGCCTTAAGCAGAGACTGGAGAATAACTCATTCAATGAAAGGCGTTGTTAGGCTGTAAAAAAACTACAGTCTCCTGAAATCACAACATATATTTTTTCTTCCGACCTTCATGATACTTTCAAGTAATGAGCAGTACACCAATCAAACTTGGATGCCCATGTTTCGTTCTCCTAGGTTGAAGCATTCGTTTGCAGTAAGAGTTTTAATTTTTAGGTTTCACTCTGTTTTCTCCTATATTGACAGATGCAGATCGAACTCTAAATCAAACAAAGTTTGTGCTAGCTTCTTGAAACTTGACACAATACAGTAGTTCTATGTTCTATCTCTAAGTTTTGTTTCCTCTTGATGTAGCCTAATGCAGGGACTGCGAATAACACTTATATGGAAAGGGGTTGCCAAACTTCCAAACACTAGAGTCTCCTGAAATCTCAACATATATTTTTTCATCCAATCTTCATGATACATTCACGTAATGATCAGTACACCAATCCCACTTGAATGCCCAAGTTTAGTTCTCCTAGATTGAAGCATTCGTTTCCAGGAACAGTTCGAATTTTTAGGTTTCACTCTGTTTTCTCCTATCTTGACAGATGCAGTACGAACTCTAAATCAACACGGTTTTTGCTAGCTTCTTGAAACTTGACACAATACAGTAGTTCTACGTTCTATC
>NW_027514638.1:105764-152870 GCF_048772815.1 Callospermophilus lateralis
TTATTTTGTCAAGTTTCAAAGATCTACTACAAACCAGGTTGGATTTAGTGTTCCAAATTCATCTATTATGTAGGAGAGAACAGAGTGAAACCTAAATATAAAAACTGCTGCTGTAAACAAACGCTTCAACCTTGAAGAACAAAATCTGATGACCAAGTGGAATTTGTATACTGATCATTACCACCCAGTATCATCAAGATTCGGTGAAAAAATATTTGCTGGTATTTCGGAAACTCGTAGTTTCTTAGAAGCTTGGCTACCCCACTCAGTGAAAGTTCTTTTCCACAGTCTCTGCTTAGGGTTACTTGAAGAGGAAACAAACCATAGAGACAAAACTGAGAACTCCTTTATCTTGTCAAGTTTCAAAGAGCTACTACAAACCAGGTTGGATTTAGTGTTCCAAATTCATCTATCTATATAAGAGAGAACAGAGTGAAACCTACATATAAAAACTGCTACTGTAGACGAACGCTTCAACCTAGAAGAACAAAATTTGGTGAGCCACTTGGGTTTGTGTACTGATCATTACCACCAAGTATCATCAAGGTTTGGTGAAAAAATATTTGCTGGTATTTCGGAAACGCGTAATTTCTTGGAAGCTTGGCAACCCCTCTCAATAAAAGTGCTTTTCCACAGTCTCTCCGTAGGGCTACTTGAAGCGGAAACAAATCATAGAGACAAAACTGAGAACTCCTTTACATTGTCAAGCTTCAAAGAGCTACTACAAACCATGTTGGATTTAGAGTTCCAAATTCATCTATCTATATAGGAGAGAACAGAGGGAAAACTAATTATAAAAACTTCTACTGTAGACGAACGCTTCAACCTAGAAGAACAAAATTTGGTGAGGCAAGTGGGATTTGTGTACTTGTCATTACCACAACGTATCATCAACATTTGGTGAAAAAATATTTGCTGCTACTTCGGAAACTCGTTTTTTCTTGGAAGTTTGGCAACCCTTTGCAATGAAAGGGCTTTCCCGCAGTCTCTGCTTAGGGCTACATGAAGCGGAAACAAATCATAGAGACAAAACTGAGAACTCATTTATTTTGTCAAGTTTCAAAGAGCTACTGCAAACTATTTTGGATTTAGAGTTCCAAATTCATCTATCTATATAGGAGTGAACAGAGTGAAACCTAAATATAAAAACTGGTACAGTAGACGAACACTTCAACCTAGAAGAACAAAATTTGGTGAGCCAAGTGGGATTTATGTACTCATCATTACCACGAAATATCATCAACATTGGGTGAAAAAATATTTGCTGGTATTTCGGAAACTCGTAATTTCTTGGAAGCTTGGCAACCCCTCTCAATGAAAGTGCTTTTCCAGAGTCTCTGCTTAGGGCTACATGAAGAGGAAACAAATCATAGAGACAAAACTGAGAACTCCTTTACTTTGTCAAGTTTCAAAGAGCTACTACAAACCATATTGGATTTAGAGTTCCAAATTCATCTATCTATATAGGAGAGAACAGAGTGAAACCTAAATATAAAAACTGCTACTGTAGACGAACGCTTCAACCTAGAAGAACAAAATTTGGTCAGCCAAGTGGGATTTGTGTACTTGTCATTACCACCAAATAATATCATTGGATGAAAAAATATTTGCTGGTATTTCGGAAACTCGTTATTTCTTAGAAGCTTGACAACCCCTCTCAATGAAAGTGCTTTTCCACAGTCTGTGCCTAGGGCTACTTGAAGAGGAAACAAACCATAGAGACAAAACTGAGAACTCCTTTATTTTGTCAAGTTTCGAAGAGCCACTACAATCCATGATGGATTTAGTTCCAAATTCATCTATCTATATAGCAGAGAACAGAGTGAAACCTAAATATAAAAACTGCTACTGTAGACGAACGCTTAAACCTAGAAGAACAAAATTTGGTGAGCCAAGTGGGATTTCTGTGCAGATCATTACCACCAAGTATCATCAAGATTGGGTGAAAAAATATTTGCTGGTATTTCGGAAACCCGTAATTTCTTGGAAGATGGCAACCCCTCTCAATGAAAGTGATTTTCCACAGTCTCTGCTTAAGGCTACTTGAAGTGGAAACCAATCATAGAGACAAAACTGAGAACTCCTTTATTTTGTCAAGTATCAAAGAGCTACAACAAACCATGTTCGATTTAGAGTTCCAAATTCATCTATCAATATAGGAGAGAACAGAGTGAAACCTAAAAATAAAAACTGCTACTGAAAACGAACGCATCAACCTAGAAGAACACAATTTGGTGAGTCAAGTGGGATTTGTGTACTAATCATTACCACCAAGTATCATCAAGATTGGGTGAAAAAATATTTGCTGGTATTTCGGAAACTCGTAATTTCTTGGAAGCTTGGCAACCCTCTCAATGAAAGTGCTTTTCCACAGTCTGTGCCTAGGGCTACTTGAAGAGGAAACAAATAATAGAGACAAAACTGAGAACTCCTTTATTTTGTCAAGTTTCAAAGAACTACTACAAACCATGTTGGATTTAGAGTTCCAAATTCGTCTATCTATATAGGAGAGAACATAGTGAAACCTAAATATAAAAACTGCTACTGTAGACGAACACTTCAACCTAGAAGAACAAAATTTGGTGAGCCAAGTGGGATTTGTGGACTTGTCATTAACACCACGTATCATCAGGATTGGGTGAGAAAATATTTGCTGGTATTTCAGAAACTCGTTATTTCTTAGAAGCTTGGCAACCCCTCTCAATAAAAGTGCTTTTCCACAGTCTGTGCCTAGGGCTAGTTGAATAGGAAACAAATCAAAGAGACAAAACTGAGAACTACTATATTTGTCTTATTTCAAAGAGCTACTGCAAACCATGTTGGATTTAGAGTTCCAAATTCGTCTATTTATATAGGAGAGAACAGAGTGAAACCTAAATATAAAAACTACTACTGTAGACGAACGCTTCAACCTAGAAGAACAAAATTTGGTGAGCCAAGTGGGATTTGTGTATTTGTCATTACCACCACGTACCATCAAGATTGGGTGAAAATATATTTGCTGGTATTTCGGAACCTCGTAATTCTTGGAAGCTTTGCAACCCCTTTAAATGAAAGTGCTTTTTCACAGTCTCTGCTTAGGGCTACTTGAAGAGGATGCAATCCATAGAGACAAAACTGAGAACTCCTTTTTTTTCTCAAGTTTCAAAGAGCTACTGCAAACCATGTTGGATTTAGAGTTCCAAATTCATCTATCTATAGGAGAGAACAGAGAGAAACCTAAAAATAAAAACTGCTACTGTAGACGAACGCTTCAAACTACAAGAACAAAATCTGGAGAACCAAGTGCGATTTGATAACTGATCATTACCACAAAGTATCATCAAGATTGGGTGAAAAAATATTTGCTGATATTTCGGAAACTCGTTATTACTTAGAAGCTTGGCAACACCTCTCAATGAAAGTGCTTTTCCACAGTCTTTGCCTAGGGCTACTTGAAGAGAAAACAAACCTTAGAGACAAAATTTAGAAATCCTTTATTTTGTCAAGTTTCAAAGAGCTACTACAAGCCATGTTGGATTTAGAGTTCCAAATTCATCTATCTATAGGAGAGAACAGAGAGAAACCTAAATATAAAAACTGCTACTGTAGACGAACGCTTCAACCTAGAAGAACAAAATTTTGTGAGCCACGTGAGATTTTTGTAGTGATCATTACCACCAAGTATCATCAAGATTGGGTGAAAATATATTTGCTGGTATTTCGGAAAATCGTAATTTCTTGGAAGCTTTCAACCTCCTTCAATGAAAGTGCTTTTTCACAGTCTCTGCTTAGGGCTACTTGAAGAGGAAACAAACCATAGAGACAAAACTGAGAACTCCTTTATTTTGTCAAGTTTCAAAGAGCTAGTGCAAACCATGTTGGATTTAGAGTTCCAAATTCATCTATCTTTATAGGAGAAAACAGAGTGAAACCTAAAAATAAAAACTGCTACTGTAAACGAACGCTTCAACCTAGAAGAACAAAATAAAGTGAGCCAAGTGGGAATTGTGTACTGATCATTACCACCAAGTATCAGCCAGATTGGGTGAAAGAATATTTGCTGGTATTTCGGAAAATCGTTATTTCTTAGAAGCTTGGCAACCCCTCTCAATAAAAGGGCTTTTCCCCCGTATGTGCCTAGGGCTACTTGAAGAGTAAACAAATCATAGAGACAAAACTGAGAACTCCTTTATTTTGTCAAGTATCAAAGAGCTACTACACACCATGTTTGATTTATAGTTCCAAATTCATCTATCTATATAGGAGAGAACAGAGGGAAACCTAAATATATAAACTTCTACTGTAAACCAACGCTTCTACCTAGAAGAACAAAATTTGGTGAGTCAAGAGTGATTTGTGTAACGATCCTTACCACCAAGTATCATCAAGATTGGGTGAAAAAATATTTGCTGGTATTTCGGAAACTCGTTATTTCTTAAAAGCTTGGAAACACCCTCAAGGAAAGTGCTTTTCCACAGTCTGTGCCTAGGGCTACTTGAAGAAGAAACAAACCATAGAGACAAAACTGAGAACTCCTTTATTGTGAAGTTTCACAGAGCTACTACAAACCATGTTGGATTAGGGTTCCAAATTCATCTATCTATATAGGAGAGAACAGAGTGAAACCTAAAAATAAAAACTGCTACTGTAAACGAACGTTTCAACTTGGAAGAACAAAATTTGGTGAGCCAAGTGGGATTTGTGGACTTGCCATTACCACCAAGTATCATCAAATTTCGGTGAAAAAATATTTGCTGGTATTTCGGAAACTCGTTATTTCTTAGAAGCTTTGCAACCCCTCTCATTGAAAGTTCTTTTCCACCGTCTGTGCCTAGGGCTACTTGATGAGGAATCAAACCATAGAGACAACACTGAGAACTCCTTTATTTTGTCAAGTTTCAAAGAGCTACTACAAACCATGTTGGATTTAGAATTCCAAATTCATCTATCTATATTGGAGAGAACAGAGTGAAACATAAAAATAAAAACTGCTATTGTAAACGAACGCTTCAACCTAGAAGAACAAAATTTGGTGAGCCAAGTGGGATTTGTGTACTGTCATTACCACCACGTATCATCCATATTAGGTGAAAAAAATATTTGCTGGTATTTCGGAAAATCGTTATTTCTTAGAAGCTTCGCAACCCCTCTCAATGGAAGTGTTTTTCCACAGTCTCTGCTTCGGGCTACTTGAAGCAGAAACAAATCATTCAGACAAAACTGAGAACTCCTTTAATTCGTCAGGTTTCAAAGAGCTACTACAAACCATGTTGGATTTAGAGTTCCAAATTCATCTATCTATATAGGAGAGAACAGAGTGAAACCTAAATATTAAATCTAGCCCTGTAGACGAACGCTTCAACCTAGAAGAACCAAATTTGGAGAGCCAAGTTGGATTTGTGTACCGATCCTTACCACCAAGTATCATCAAGATTGGGTGAAAAAATATTTGCTGGTATATCAGAAACTCGTTATTTCTTAGAAGCTTGGCAACCCCTCTCAATGAAAGTGCTTTTCCACAGTCTGTGCCTAGGGCTACTTGAAGATTAAACAAACCATAGAGACAAAACTGAGAACTCCTTTATTTTGTCAAGTTTCAAAGATCTACTACAAACCAGGTTGGATTTAGTGTTCCAAATTCATCTATTATGTAGGAAGGAACAGAGTGAAACCTAAATATAAAAACTAATGCTGTAAACAAACGCTTCAACCTTGAAGAACAAAATCTGATGACCAAGTGGAATTTGTATACTGATCATTACCACCAAGTATCATCAAGATTCGGTGAAAAAATATTTGCTGGCATTTCGGAAACTCGTAGTTTCTTAGAAGCTTGGCTACCCCACTCAGTGAAAGTTCTTTTCCACAGTCTCTGCTTAGGGCTACTTGAAGAGGAAACAAACCATAGAGACAAAACTGAGAACTCCTTTATCTTGTCAAGTTTCAAAGAGCTACTACAAACCAGGTTGGATTTAGTGTTCCAAATTCATCTATCTATATAAGAGAGAACAGAGTGAAACCTACATATAAAAACTGCTACTGTAGACGAACGCTTCAACCTAGAAGAACAAAATTTGGTGAGCCACTTGGGTTTGTGTACTGATCATTACCACCAAGTATCATCAAGGTTTGGTGAAAAAATATTTGCTGGTATTTCGGAAACGCGTAATTTCTTGGAAGCTTGGCAACCCCTCTCAATAAAAGTGCTTTTCCACAGTCTCTCCGTAGGGCTACTTGAAGCGGAAACAAATCATAGAGACAAAACTGAGAACTCCTTTACATTGTCAAGCTTCAAAGAGCTACTACAAACCATGTTGGATTTAGAGTTCCAAATTCATCTATCTATATAGGAGAGAACAGAGGGAAAACTAATTATAAAAACTTCTACTGTAGACGAACGCTTCAACCTAGAAGAACAAAATTTGGTGAGGCAAGTGGGATTTGTGTACTTGTCATTACCACAACGTATCATCAACATTTGGTGAAAAAATATTTGCTGCTACTTCGGAAACTCGTTTTTTCTTGGAAGTTTGGCAACCCTTTGCAATGAAAGGGCTTTCCCGCAGTCTCTGCTTAGGGCTACATGAAGCGGAAACAAATCATAGAGACAAAACTGAGAACTCATTTATTTTGTCAAGTTTCAAAGAGCTACTGCAAACTATTTTGGATTTAGAGTTCCAAATTCATCTATCTATATAGGAGTGAACAGAGTGAAACCTAAATATAAAAACTGGTACAGTAGACGAACACTTCAACCTAGAAGAACAAAATTTGGTGAGCCAAGTGGGATTTGTGTACTCATCATTACCACGAAATATCATCAACATTGGGTGAAAAAATATTTGCTGGTATTTCGAATACTCATTATTTCTTAGAAGCTTGGCAACCCCTCTAAATGAAAGTGCTTTTCCACCGTCTCTGCCTAGGGCTACTTGAAGACGAAACAAACCATAGAGACAAAACTGAGAACTCCTTTATTTTGTCAAGTTTCAACGAGTTACTACAAACCATATTGTATTTAGAGTTCCAAATTAATCTGTCTATATTGAAGAGAACAGAGTGAAACCTAAATGTAAAAACTGCTACAGTAGTCGAACGCTTCAACCTAGAAGAACAAAATTTGGTGAGCCAAGTGGGTTTTGTGTACTGATCATTACCACCAAGTATCATCAACATTGGGTGAAAAAATATTTGCTGCTATTTCGGAAACTCGTTATTTCTTAGAAGCTTGGCAAACCCTCTCAATGAAAGTGCTTTTCCACAGTCTGTGCCTAGGACTACTTGAAGAGAAAACAAAACATAGAGACAAAACTGAGAACTACCTTAGTTTGTCAAGTTTCAAAGAGCTACTGCAAACCATGTTGGATTTACAGTTCCAAATTCATCTATCTCTATAAAAGATAACAGAGGGAAACCTAAAAATAAAAACCTCTACTGTAAAGGAACGCTTCAACCTAGAAGAACAAAATTTGGTGAGCCAAGTGGGATTTGTGTACTGATCATTACCACCAAGTATCATCAAGATTCGGTGAAAAAATATTTGATGGTATTTCGGAAACTCGTTATTTCTTAGAAGCTTGGCAACCCCTCTCAATGAAAGTGCTTTTCCACAGTCTGTGCCTAGGACTATTTGAAGAGAAAACAAAACATTGAGACAAAACTGAGAACTACTTTATTTTGTCAAGTTTCAAAGAGCTACTGCAAACCATGTTGGATTAGAGTTCCAAATTCATCTATCTATATAGCAGAGAACAGAGTGAAAGCTAAATATAAAAACTGCTACTGTAGACGAACGCTTCAACATAACAGAACAAAATTTGGTGAGCCAAGTGGGATTTGTGTACTTGTCCTTACCACCAAGTATCATCTAGATTCGGTGAAAAAATATTTGCTGGTATTTTGGAAACTCGTAATTTTTTGGAAGCCTGGCCACCTCTCTCAATGAAAGTGCTTTTCCACAGTCTCTGCATAGGGCTACTTGAAGCGGAAAAAAATCATAGAGACAAAACTGAGAACTCCTTTATTTTGTCAAGTTTCAAAGAGCTACTACAAACCATGTTGGATTTAGAATTCCAAATTCATCTATCTATATAGGAGAGAACAGAGTGAAACCTAAAAATAAAAACTGCTACTGTAGACGAATTCTTCAACCTAGAAGAACAAAATTTGTTGAGCCTTCTGGGATTTGTGTACTTGTCCTTACCACCAAGTATCATCAAGATTGGGTGAAAAAACATTTGCTGGTATTTCAGAAACTCGTTATTTCTTAGAAGATTGGCAACGCCTCTCAATTAAAATGCATTTCCACAGTCTGTGCCTAGGTCTACCTGAAGAGGAAACAAAACATAGAGACAAAACTGAGAACTACTTTATTTTGTCAAGTTTCTTAGAGCAACTGCAAAGCATGTTGGATTTAGAGTTCCAAATTCATCTATCTATATAGGAGAGAACAGAGGGAAACCTAAATATAAAAACTGCTACAGTAGACGAACGCTTCAACCTACAAGAACAAAATTTGGTGAGCCAAGTGGGATTTGTGTACTGATCATTACCCCCAAGTATCATCAACATTGGGTGAAAAAATATTTGCTGGTATTTCGGAAACTCGTTATTTCTTAGAATCTTGGCAGACCCTCTCAATGAAAGTGCTTTTCCACCATCTGTGCCTAGGGCTACTTGAAGAGGAATCAAACCATAGAGACAAAACTGAGAACTCCTTTATTTTGTCAAGTTTCAAAGAGCTACTACAAACCATGTTGGATTTAGAGTTCCAAATTCATCTATCTATATAGCAGAGAACAGAGTGAAACCTAAAAATAAAAACTGCTACTCTAAACGAACGCTTCAACCTAGAAGAACAAAACGTGGTGAGACAAGTGGGATTTGTGTACTGATCAATACCACCAAGGATCATCAAGATTCGGTGAAAAAATATATGCTGGAATTTCGGAAACTCGTTATTGCTTAGAAGCTTGGCAACAAATCTCAATGAAAGTGCTTTTCCACAGTCTGTGCCTAGGTCAAGTTGAAGAGCAAACAAAACATGGAGACAAAACTAGGAACTCCTTTACTTTGTCAAGTTTCAAAGAGCTACTACAAAGCATATTGGATTTTGAGTTCCAAAATCATCTATCTATATAGGAGAGAACAGAGTGAAACCTAAATATAAAAACTGCTACTGTAGACGAATGTTCCAACCAAGAAGAACAAAATTTGGTGAGCCAAGTGGGATTTGTGTACTGATCATTACCACCAAGTGTCATCAAGATTGCGTGAAAAAATATTTGCTGGTATTTCAGAAACTCGTTATTTCTTAGGAGCTTCCAACCCCACTCAAGGAAAGTGCTTTTCTACAGTCTGTTCCTAGGGGTACTTGAAGAGGAAACAAACCATAGAGACAAAACTGAGAACTCCTTTAATTTTTCAAGTTTCACAGAGCTACTACAAACCATGTTGGATTTAGAGTTCTAAATTCATCTATCTATATAGGAGAGAACAGAGGGAAATGTAAATATAAAACTACTACAGTGGACGAACGCTTCAACCAAGAAGAACAAAATTTGGTGATCCAAGTGGGATTTGTGTACTGATCATTACCAGGAAGTATCATCAACATTGGGTGAAAAAATATTTGCTGGTATTTCTGAAACTCGTTATTTCTTAGAAGCTTGGCAAACCCTCTCAATGAAAGTGCTTTTCCACCGTCTGTGCCTAGGGCTACTTGAAGAGGAAACAAACCAT
Source organism: Callospermophilus lateralis (assembly GCF_048772815.1). Lineage (NCBI taxonomy): Eukaryota > Metazoa > Chordata > Mammalia > Rodentia > Sciuridae > Callospermophilus > Callospermophilus lateralis. The sequence goes on from NW_027514638.1 coordinate 115,488, forward strand.
AGAGACAAACCTGAGAACTCCTTTATGTTGTCAAGTTTCTAAGAGATACTACAAACCATGTTGGATTTAGAGTTCCAAATTCATCTATCTATACAGCAGAAAATAGAGTGAAACCTAAATATTAAAACTGCTACCGTAGAAGAACGCTTTCACCTAGAAGAACAAAATTTGGTGAGCCAAGTGGGATTTGTGTACTGATCATTACCACCAAGTATCATCAAGATGTCTTGAAAAAATCTTTGCTGGTATTTCGGAAACTCATAATTTCTTGGAAGCTTGGCAACCCCTCTCAATGAAAGTGCTTTTCCACAGTCTCTGCTTAGGGTTACTTGAATCGGAAACAAAATCATAGAGACAAAACTGAGAACTCCTTTATTTTGTCAAGTTTCAAAGAGCTACTACAAACGATATTGGATTTAGAGTTCCAAATTCATCTGTCTTTATAGGGGAGAACAGAATGAAACCTAAATATAAAAACTGCTACTGTAAAGGAACGCTTCAACATAGAAGAACAAAAGTTGGTGAGCCAAGTAGGATTGTGTACTGATCATTACCACCAAGTATCATCAAGATTCGGTGAAAAAATATTTACTGGTATTTTGGAAACTCGTTATTTCTTAGAAGCTTGGCAACCCCTCTCAATGAAAGTGCTTTTCCACAGTCTGTGCCTAGAACTACTTGAAGAGGAAACAAAACATAGAGACAAAACTGAGAACTACTTTATTTTGTCAAGTTTCAAAGAGCTACTGCAAACCATGTTGGATTTAGAGTTCCAAATTCATCTATCTATATAGGAGAGAACAGAGGGAAACCTAAATATAAAAACAGCTAAGGTAGAAGAACGCTTCAACCTAGAAGAACAAAATTTGGTGAGCCAAGTGGGATTTTTGTACTGATCATTACCACCAAGTATCATCAAGATTGGTTTAAAAAATATTTGCTGGTATTTCAGATACTCATAATTTCCTGGAAGTTTGGAAACCCGTTTCAATGAAAGTGCTTTTCCACAGTCTCTGCTTAGGGCTACATGAAGCGGAAACAAATCATAGAGACAAAACTGAGAATTACTTCACTTTGTCAAGTTTCAAAGAGCTACTACATACCATATTGGATTTAGAGTTCCAAATTCATCTATCTATATAGGAGAGAACACAGGGAAACCTAAATATAAAAACTGCTACTGTAGACGAACGCTTCAACCTAGAAGAACAAAATTTGGTGAGCCAAGTGGGATTTGTGTACTGATCATTACCACCAAGTATCATCAAGATTCGGTGAAAAAATATTTGTGGGTATTTCGGAAACTCGTTATTTTATAGAAGATTGGCAACCGCTCTCAATGAAAGTGCTTTTTTACAGTCTGTGCCTAGGTCTACTTGAAGAGGAAACAAAACATAGAGAAAAAACTGAGAACTCCTTTATTTTGTCAAGTTTCAAAGAGCTACTACTAATCATATTGGATTTAGAGTTCCAAATTCATCTGTCTATATTGAAGAGAACAGAGTGAAACCTAAATATAAAAACTGCTACAGTAGACGAACGCTTAAACCTAGAAGAACAAAATTTGGTGAGCCAAGTGGGATTTGTGTACTGATCATTACCACCAAGTATCATCAACATTGGGTGAAAAAATATTTGCTGGTATTTCGGAAACTCGTTATTGCTTAGAAGCTTGGCAACCCCTCTCAATTAAATTGCTTTTCCACAGTCTCTGCTTAGGGCTACATGAAGCGGAGACAAGTCATAGAGACAAAACTGAAAACTCCTTTATTTTGTCAAGTTTCAAAGAGCTACTACAAACCATGTTGGATTTAGAGTTCCAAATTAATCTATCTATATAGCAGAAAATAGAGTGAAACCTAAATATTAAAACTGCTACTGTAGACGAACGCTTCAACCTAAAAGAACAGAATTTGGTGAGCCAAGTGAGATTTGTGTAGTTACCATTACCACCAAGTATCATCAAGATTCGGTGAAAAAATATTTGCTGGTATTTCGGAAACTCGTTATTTCCTAGAAGCTTGGCAACCGCTCTCAATGAAAGTGCTTTTCCACAGTCTGTGGCTAGGTCTACTTGAAGAGGAAACAAAGCATAAAGAGAAAACTGAGAACTTCTTTATTTTGTCAAGTTTCAAAGAGCTAGTGCAAACCATGTTGGATTTAGAGTTCCAAATTCATCTATCTATATAGGAGAGAACAGAGGGAAACCTACATATAAAACCTGCTACAGTAGACGAACGCTTCAACCTAGAAGAACAAAATTTGGTGAGCCAAGTGGGATTTGTGTACTGATCATTACCAACAAGTATCATCAACATTGGGTGAAAAAATATTTTCTGGTATTTCGGAAAATCGTTATTTCTCAGAAGTTTGGCAAGCCCTCTCAATGAATGTGCTTTTCCACCGTCTGTGCCTAGGGCTACTTGAAGAGGAAACAAACCATAGAGACAAAACTGAGAACTCCTTTATTTTGTCATGTTTCAACGAGCTACTACAAACCATATTGGATTTAGAGTTCCAAATTCATCTCTCTATATTGAAGAGAACAGAGTGAAACCTAAATACAAAAACTGCTACAGTACACTAACGCTTCAACCTAGCAGAACAAAATTTGGTGAGCCATGTGGGATTTGTGTACAGATGAATACCACCAAGTATCATGAATATTGGGTGAAAAAATATTTGCTCTTATTTCGGACACTCTTACTTTCTTGGAAGCTTGGCAACCCCTCTCAATGAAAGTGCTTTTTCACAGTCTCTGCTTAGGGCTACTTGAAGCGGAAACAAATCATAGAGACAAAACTGAGAACTCCTTTACTTTGTCAAGTTTCAAAGAGCTACTACAAACCATATTGGATTTAGAGTTCCGAATTCATCTTTCTATATAGGAGAGAACAGAGTGAAACCTAATATAAATCTGCTACTGTAGACGAACGCTTCAACCTAGAAGAAAAAATTTGGTGAGCCAAGTGGGATTTGTGTACTGATCATTACCACCAAGTATCATAAAGATTCGGTGAAAAAATATTTGCTGGTATTTCGGAAACTCGTTATTTCTTAGAAGCTTGGCAACCCTCTCAAAGAAAGTGCTTTTCCGCAGTCTGTGACTAGGACTACTTGAAGAGGAAACAAAACATAGAGACAAAACTGAGAACTACGTTATTTTCTCCAGTTTCAAAGAGCTACTGCAAACCATGTTGGATTTAGAGTTCAAAATTCCTCTATCTATATAGGAGAGAACAGAGGGAAACCTAAATATAAAAACTGCTACAGTAGACGAACGCTTCAACCTAGAAGAACAAAATTTGGTGAGCCAAGTGGGATTTGTGTACTGATCATTACCACCAAGTATCATCAACATTGGGTGAAAAAATATTTTCTGGTATTTCGGAAACTCGTTATTTCTTAGAAGTTTGGCAAGCCCTCTCAATGAAAGTGCTTTTCCACCGTCTGTGCCTAGGGCTACTTGAAGAGGAAATAAACCATAGAGACAAAACTGAGAACTCCTTTATTTTGTCAAGTTTCAAAGAGCTACTACAAACCATGTTGGATTTAGAGTTCCAAATTCATCTGTCTATATAGCAGAGAACAGAGTGAAACCTAAATATATAAACTTCTACTGTAGACGAACGCTTCAACCTAGAAGAACAAAATTTGCTGAGCCAAGTTGGATTTGTGTACGGATCATTACCACCACGTATCATCAACTTGGGTGAAAAAATATTTGCTAGTATTTCGGAAACTCGTAATTTCTTGGAAGCTTGGCAACCCCTTTCAATGAAAGTGCTTTTCCACAGTCTCTGCTTAGGGCTACATGAAGCGGAAACACATCATAGAGACAAAACTGAGAACTCCTTTATTTGTCAAGTTTCAAAGAGCTACTACAAACCATATTGGATTTAGGGTTCCAAAATCATCTATCTACATAGGAGAGAAAAGAGTGAAACCTAAATATAAAAACTGCTACTGTAGACGAACGCTCCAACCTAGAAGAACGAAATTTGGTGAGCCAAGTGGGATTTGTGTACTGATCATTACCACCAAGTGTCATCAAGATTGCCTGAAAAAATATTTGCTGGTATTTCGGAAACTCGTTATTTCTTAGAAGCTTGGCAACCCCACACAATGAAAGTGCTTTTCCACAGTCTGTTCCTAGGGGTACTTGAAGAGGAAACAAACCATAGAGACAAAACTGTGAACTCCATTATTATGTCAACTTTCAAAGAGCTACAACAAACCATGTTGGATTTAGAGTTCCAAATCCATCTATCTATATAGCAGAGAACAGAGTGAAACCTAAATATGAAAACTGCTATTGTAGTCGAACACTTCAACCTAGAAGAACAAAATTTGGTGAGCCAAGTGGGATTTGTGTACCGATCATTACCACCACGTATCATCAACATTGGGAGACAAAATATTTGCTGGTATTTCGGAAACTCCTGATTTCTTGGAAACTTGGCAACCCCTTTCAATGAAAGTGCTTTTCCACAGTCTCTGCTTAGTGCTACATGAAGCTGAAACAAATCATAGAGACAAAACTGAGAACTCCTTTACTTTGTCAAGATTCACAGAGCTACTACAAACCATGTTGGTTTTCGAGTTCCAAATTCATCTATCTTTATAGCAGAGAATATAGTGAAACCTAAATATAAAAACTGCTACTGTAGACTAACGCTTCAACCTAGAAGAACAAAATATGGTGAGCCAAGTGGGATTTGTGTACTGATCATTACCACCACGTATCATAAACATTGGGTGAAAAAAAATTTGCTGGTATTTCGGAAAATCGTAATTTCTTGGAAGCTCGGCAACCCCTTTCAATGAAAGTGCTTTTCCACAGTCTCTGCGTAGGGCTACATGAAGCGGAAACAAATCATAGAGACAAAACTGAGATCTCCTTTACTTTGTCAAGTTTCAAAGATCTACTACAAACAATATTGGATTTAGAATTCCAAATTCATCTATCTATATAAGAGAGACAGTGTGAAACCTAAATATAAAAACTGCTACTGTAGACGAACGCTAAAACCTAGAAGAACAAAATTTGGTGAGCCAAGTGGGATTTGTGTACCGTTCATTACCACCACGTATCATCAACATTGGGAGACAAAATATTTGCTGGTATTTCGGAAACTCTTGATTTCTTGGAAGCTTGGCAACCCCTTTCAATGAAAGTGCTTTTCCACAGTCTCTGCTTAGTGCTACATGAAGCTGAAACAAATCACAGAGACAAAACTGAGAACTCCTTTACTTTGTCAAGTTTCAAAGAGCTACTACAAACCATATTGGATTTAGAATTCAAAATTCATCTATCTATATAAGAGAGACAGAGTGAAACCTAAATATAAATACTGCTACTGTAGACAAACGCTTAAACCTAGAAGAACAAAATTTGGTGAGCCAAGTGGGATTTGTGTACAGATCATTACCACCAAGTGTCATCAAGATTGCGTGAAAAAATATTTGCTGGTATTTCGGAAACTCGTTATTTCTTAGAAGCTTGGCAACCCCTCTCAATGAAAGTGCTTTTCCACCGTCTGTGCCTATTGCTACTTGAAGAGGAAACAAACCATGGAGACAAAACTGAGAACTCCTTTATTTTGTCAAGTTTCAAAGAGCTACTACAAATCATGTTGGATTTAGAGTTCCAAATTCATCTATCTATATAGCAGAGAACAGAGTGAAACCTAAATATCAAAACTGCTACTGTAGTCGAACGCTTCAACCTAGAAAAACAAAATTTGGTGAGCCAAGTGGGATTTGTGTACCGATCATTACCACCACGTATCATCAACATTGGGAGACAAAATATTTGCTGGTATTTCGGAAACTCATGATTTCTTGGAAGCTTGGCAACCCCTTTCAATGAAAGTGCTTTTCCACAGTCTCTGCTTAGTGCTACATGAAGCTCAAACAAATAATAGAGACACAACTGAGAACTCCTTTACTTTGTCAAGTTTCACAGAGCTACTACAAACCATGTTGGATTTAGAGTTCCAAATTAATCTATCTATATAGGAGAGAACAGAGTAAAACGTAAAAATAAAAACTGCTACTGTAGACGAATGTTTCAACCTAGAAGAACAAAGTTTGGTGAGCCAAGTGGGATTTGTGTACTTGTCCTTACCTCCAAGTATCATAAAGATTGGGTGAAAAAATATTTGCTGGTATTTCGGAAACACGTTATTTCTTAGAAGCCTGGCAACCCCTCTCAATGAAAGTGCTTTTCCACAGTCTGTGCCTAGGGCTACTTGAAGAGGAAACAAAACATAGAGACAAAACTGAGAACTACGTTATTTTGTCAAGTTACAAAGAGCTACTACAAACCATGTTGGATTTAGAGTTCCAAATTCATCTATCTATATTGGAGAGAACAGATTGAAACCGAAATATAAAAATTGCGAACGCTTCAACCTAGAAGAACAAAATTTGGTGAGCCAAGTGGAATTTGTTTACTGATCATCAACAAAAAGTATCATCAAGATTGGGTGAAAAAATATTTGCTGGTATTTCGGAAACTCGTTATTTCTTAGAAGCTTGGCAACCCCTCTCAATGAAAGTGGTTTTCCACAGTCTGTGCCTAATGCTACTTGAAGAGGAAACAAACCATAGAGACAAAACTGAGAACTCCATTATTTTGTCAAGTTTCAAAGAGCTACTACAAACCATGTTGGATTTAGAGTTCCAAATTCATCTATCTATATAGCAGAGAACAGAGTGAAACCTAAATATAAAAACTTTTACTGTAGACGAACGCTTCAACCTAGAAGAACAAAATTTGGTGAGCCAAGTGGGATTTGTGTGCAGATCATTACCACCAAGTATCATCAAGATTGGGTGAAAAAATATTTGCTGGTATTTCGGAAACCCGTAATTTCTTGGAAGATGGCAACCCCTCTCAATGAAAGTGATTTTCCACAGTCTCTGCTTAAGGCTACTTGAAGTGGAAACCAATCCTAGAGACAAAACTGAGAACTCCTTTATTTTGTCAAGTTTCAAAGAGCTACAACAAACCATGTTCGATTTAGAGTTCCAAATTCATCTATCAATATAGGAGAGAACAGAGTGAAACCTAAAAACAAAAACTGCTACTGAAAACGAACGCATCAACCTAGAAGAACACAATTTGGTGAGTCAAGTGGGATTTGTGTACTAATCATTACCACCAAGTATCATCAAGATTGGGTGAAAAAATATTTGCTGGTATTTCAGAAACTCGTAATTTCTTGGAAGCTTGGCAACCCCTCTCAATGAAACTGCTTTTCCACAGTCTGTGCCTAGGGCTACTTGAAGAGGAAACAAATAATAGAGACAAAACTGAGAACTCCTTTATTTTGTCAAGTTTCAAAGAACTACTACAAACCATGTTGGATTTAGAGTTCCAAATTCGTCTATCTATATAGGAGAGAACATAGTGAAACCTAAATATAAAAACTGCTACTGTAGACGAACACTTCAACCTAGAAGAACAAAATTTGGTGAGCCAAGTGGGATTTCTGGACTTGTCATTAACACCATGTATCATCAGGATGGGGTGAGAAAATATTTGCTGGTATTTCAGAAACTCGTTATTTCTTAGAAGCTTGGCAACTCCTCTCAATGAAAGTGCTTTTCCACAGTCTGTGCCTAGGGCTAGTTGAATAGGAAACAAATCAAAGAGACAAAACTGAGAACTACTATATTTGTCTTATTTCAAAGAGCTACTACAAACCAGGTTGGATTTAGTGTTCCAAATTCATCTATCTATATTGGAGAGAACAGAGTGAAACCTAAATATAAAAACTGCTACTGTAAACGAATGCTTTAACCTAGAAGAACAAAATTTGGTGAGCCACTTGGGTTTGTGTACTGATCATTACCACCAAGTATCATCAAGGTTTGGTGAAAAAATATTTGCTGGTATTTCGGAAACGCGTAATTTCTTGGAAGCTTGGCAACCCCTCTCAATAAAAGTGCTTTTCCACAGTCTCTCCGTAGGGCTACTTGAAGCGGAAACAAATCATAGAGACAAAACTGAGAACTCCTTTACATTGTCAAGTTTCAAAGAGCTACTACAAACCATGTTGGATTTAGAGTTCCAAATTCATCTATCTATATAGGAGAGAACAGAGGGAAAACTAGTTATAAAAACTTCTACCTTAGACGAACGCTTCAACCTAGAAGAACAAAATTTGGTGAGGCAAGTGGGATTTGTGTACTTGTCATTACCACAACGTATCATCAACATTTGGTGAAAAAATATTTGCTGCTACTTCGGAAACTCGTTTTTTCTTGGAAGCTTGGCAACCCTTTGCAATGAAAGGGCTTTCCCGCAGTCTCTGCTTAGGGCTACATGAAGCGGAAACAAATCATAGAGACAAAACTGAGAACTCATTTATTTTGTCAAGTTTCAAAGAGCTACTGCAAACTATTTTGGATTTAGAGTTCCAAATTCATCTATCTATATAGGAGAGAACAGAGTGAAACCTAAATATAAAAACTGCTACAGTAGACGAACACTTCAACCTAGAAGAACAAAATTTGGTGAGCCAAGTGGGATTTGTGTACTCATCATTACCACGAAATATCATCAACATTGGGTGAAAAAATATTTGCTGGTATTTCGAATACTCATTATTTCTTAGAAGCTTGGCAACCCCTCTAAATGAAAGTGCTTTTCCACCGTCTCTGCCTAGGGCTACTTGAAGACGAAACAAACCATAGAGACAAAACTGAGAACTCCTTTATTTTGTCAAGTTTCAACGAGTTACTACAAACCATATTGTATTTAGAGTTCCAAATTAATCTGTCTATATTAAAGAGAACAGAGTGAAACCTAAATGTAAAAACTGCTACAGTAGTCGAACGCTTCAACCTAGAAGAACAAAATTTGGTGAGCCAAGTGGGATTTGTGTACTGATCATTACCACCAAGTATCATCAACATTGGGTGAAAAAAATATTTGCTGCTATTTCGGAAACTCGTTATTTCTTAGAAGCTTGGCAAACCCTCTCAATGAAAGTGCTTTTCCACAGTCTCTGCGTAGGGCTACATGAAGCGGAAACAAATCATAGAGACAAAACTGAGATCTCCTTTACTTTGTCAAGTTTCAAAGATCTACTACAAACAATATTGGATTTAGAATTCCAAATTCATCTATCTATATAAGAGAGACAGTGTGAAACCTAAATATAAAAACTGCTACTGTAGACGAACGCTAAAACCTAGAAGAACAAAATTTGGTGAGCCAAGTGGGATTTGTGTACCGTTCATTACCACCACGTATCATCAACATTGGGAGACAAAATATTTGCTGGTATTTCGGAAACTCTTGATTTCTTGGAAGCTTGGCAACCCCTTTCAATGAAAGTGCTTTTCCACAGTCTCTGCTTAGTGCTACATGAAGCTGAAACAAATCACAGAGACAAAACTGAGAACTCCTTTACTTTGTCAAGTTTCAAAGAGCTACTACAAACCATATTGGATTTAGAATTCAAAATTCATCTATCTATATAAGAGAGACAGAGTGAAACCTAAATATAAATACTGCTACTGTAGACAAACGCTTAAACCTAGAAGAACAAAATTTGGTGAGCCAAGTGGGATTTGTGTACAGATCATTACCACCAAGTGTCATCAAGATTGCGTGAAAAAATATTTGCTGGTATTTCGGAAACTCGTTATTTCTTAGAAGCTTGGCAACCCCTCTCAATGAAAGTGCTTTTCCACCGTCTGTGCCTATTGCTACTTGAAGAGGAAACAAACCATGGAGACAAAACTGAGAACTCCTTTATTTTGTCAAGTTTCAAAGAGCTACTACAAATCATGTTGGATTTAGAGTTCCAAATTCATCTATCTATATAGCAGAGAACAGAGTGAAACCTAAATATCAAAACTGCTACTGTAGTCGAACGCTTCAACCTAGAAAAACAAAATTTGGTGAGCCAAGTGGGATTTGTGTACCGATCATTACCACCACGTATCATCAACATTGGGAGACAAAATATTTGCTGGTATTTCGGAAACTCATGATTTCTTGGAAGCTTGGCAACCCCTTTCAATGAAAGTGCTTTTCCACAGTCTCTGCTTAGTGCTACATGAAGCTCAAACAAATAATAGAGACACAACTGAGAACTCCTTTACTTTGTCAAGTTTCACAGAGCTACTACAAACCATGTTGGATTTAGAGTTCCAAATTAATCTATCTATATAGGAGAGAACAGAGTAAAACGTAAAAATAAAAACTGCTACTGTAGACGAATGTTTCAACCTAGAAGAACAAAGTTTGGTGAGCCAAGTGGGATTTGTGTACTTGTCCTTACCTCCAAGTATCATAAAGATTGGGTGAAAAAATATTTGCTGGTATTTCGGAAACACGTTATTTCTTAGAAGCCTGGCAACCCCTCTCAATGAAAGTGCTTTTCCACAGTCTGTGCCTAGGGCTACTTGAAGAGGAAACAAAACATAGAGACAAAACTGAGAACTACGTTATTTTGTCAAGTTACAAAGAGCTACTACAAACCATGTTGGATTTAGAGTTCCAAATTCATCTATCTATATTGGAGAGAACAGATTGAAACCGAAATATAAAAATTGCGAACGCTTCAACCTAGAAGAACAAAATTTGGTGAGCCAAGTGGAATTTGTTTACTGATCATCAACAAAAAGTATCATCAAGATTGGGTGAAAAAATATTTGCTGGTATTTCGGAAACTCGTTATTTCTTAGAAGCTTGGCAACCCCTCTCAATGAAAGTGGTTTTCCACAGTCTGTGCCTAATGCTACTTGAAGAGGAAACAAACCATAGAGACAAAACTGAGAACTCCATTATTTTGTCAAGTTTCAAAGAGCTACTACAAACCATGTTGGATTTAGAGTTCCAAATTCATCTATCTATATAGCAGAGAACAGAGTGAAACCTAAATATAAAAACTTTTACTGTAGACGAACGCTTCAACCTAGAAGAACAAAATTTGGTGAGCCAAGTGGGATTTGTGTGCAGATCATTACCACCAAGTATCATCAAGATTGGGTGAAAAAATATTTGCTGGTATTTCGGAAACCCGTAATTTCTTGGAAGATGGCAACCCCTCTCAATGAAAGTGATTTTCCACAGTCTCTGCTTAAGGCTACTTGAAGTGGAAACCAATCCTAGAGACAAAACTGAGAACTCCTTTATTTTGTCAAGTTTCAAAGAGCTACAACAAACCATGTTCGATTTAGAGTTCCAAATTCATCTATCAATATAGGAGAGAACAGAGTGAAACCTAAAAACAAAAACTGCTACTGAAAACGAACGCATCAACCTAGAAGAACACAATTTGGTGAGTCAAGTGGGATTTGTGTACTAATCATTACCACCAAGTATCATCAAGATTGGGTGAAAAAATATTTGCTGGTATTTCAGAAACTCGTAATTTCTTGGAAGCTTGGCAACCCCTCTCAATGAAACTGCTTTTCCACAGTCTGTGCCTAGGGCTACTTGAAGAGGAAACAAATAATAGAGACAAAACTGAGAACTCCTTTATTTTGTCAAGTTTCAAAGAACTACTACAAACCATGTTGGATTTAGAGTTCCAAATTCGTCTATCTATATAGGAGAGAACATAGTGAAACCTAAATATAAAAACTGCTACTGTAGACGAACACTTCAACCTAGAAGAACAAAATTTGGTGAGCCAAGTGGGATTTCTGGACTTGTCATTAACACCATGTATCATCAGGATGGGGTGAGAAAATATTTGCTGGTATTTCAGAAACTCGTTATTTCTTAGAAGCTTGGCAACTCCTCTCAATGAAAGTGCTTTTCCACAGTCTGTGCCTAGGGCTAGTTGAATAGGAAACAAATCAAAGAGACAAAACTGAGAACTACTATATTTGTCTTATTTCAAAGAGCTACTACAAACCAGGTTGGATTTAGTGTTCCAAATTCATCTATCTATATTGGAGAGAACAGAGTGAAACCTAAATATAAAAACTGCTACTGTAAACGAATGCTTTAACCTAGAAGAACAAAATTTGGTGAGCCACTTGGGTTTGTGTACTGATCATTACCACCAAGTATCATCAAGGTTTGGTGAAAAAATATTTGCTGGTATTTCGGAAACGCGTAATTTCTTGGAAGCTTGGCAACCCCTCTCAATAAAAGTGCTTTTCCACAGTCTCTCCGTAGGGCTACTTGAAGCGGAAACAAATCATAGAGACAAAACTGAGAACTCCTTTACATTGTCAAGTTTCAAAGAGCTACTACAAACCATGTTGGATTTAGAGTTCCAAATTCATCTATCTATATAGGAGAGAACAGAGGGAAAACTAGTTATAAAAACTTCTACCTTAGACGAACGCTTCAACCTAGAAGAACAAAATTTGGTGAGGCAAGTGGGATTTGTGTACTTGTCATTACCACAACGTATCATCAACATTTGGTGAAAAAATATTTGCTGCTACTTCGGAAACTCGTTTTTTCTTGGAAGCTTGGCAACCCTTTGCAATGAAAGGGCTTTCCCGCAGTCTCTGCTTAGGGCTACATGAAGCGGAAACAAATCATAGAGACAAAACTGAGAACTCATTTATTTTGTCAAGTTTCAAAGAGCTACTGCAAACTATTTTGGATTTAGAGTTCCAAATTCATCTATCTATATAGGAGAGAACAGAGTGAAACCTAAATATAAAAACTGCTACAGTAGACGAACACTTCAACCTAGAAGAACAAAATTTGGTGAGCCAAGTGGGATTTGTGTACTCATCATTACCACGAAATATCATCAACATTGGGTGAAAAAATATTTGCTGGTATTTCGAATACTCATTATTTCTTAGAAGCTTGGCAACCCCTCTAAATGAAAGTGCTTTTCCACCGTCTCTGCCTAGGGCTACTTGAAGACGAAACAAACCATAGAGACAAAACTGAGAACTCCTTTATTTTGTCAAGTTTCAACGAGTTACTACAAACCATATTGTATTTAGAGTTCCAAATTAATCTGTCTATATTAAAGAGAACAGAGTGAAACCTAAATGTAAAAACTGCTACAGTAGTCGAACGCTTCAACCTAGAAGAACAAAATTTGGTGAGCCAAGTGGGATTTGTGTACTGATCATTACCACCAAGTATCATCAACATTGGGTGAAAAAAATATTTGCTGCTATTTCGGAAACTCGTTATTTCTTAGAAGCTTGGCAAACCCTCTCAATGAAAGTGCTTTTCCACAGTCTGTGCCTAGGACTACTTGAAGAGAAAACAAAACATAGAGACAAAACTGAGAACTACCTTATTTTGTCAAGTTTCAAAGAGCTACTGCAAACCATGTTGGATTTAGAGTTCCAAATTCATCTATCTCTATAAAAGATAACAGAGGGAAACCTAAAAATAAAAACCTCTACTGTAAAGGAACGCTTCAACCTAGAAGAACAAAATTTGGTGAGCCAAGTGGGATTTGTGTACTGATCATTACCACCAAGTATCATCAAGATTCGGTGAAAAAATATTTGATGGTATTTCGGAAACTCGTTATTTCTTAGAAGCTTGGCAACCCCTCTCAATGAAAGTGCTTTTCCACAGTCTGTGCCTAGGACTATTTGAAGAGAAAACAAAACATTGAGACAAAACTGAGAACTACTTTATTTTGTCAAGTTTCAAAGAGCTACTGCAAACCATGTTGGATTAGAGTTCCAAATTCATCTATCTGTATAGCAGAGAACAGAGTGAAAGCTAAATATAAAAACTGCTACTGTAGACGAACGCTTCAACATAACAGAACAAAATTTGGTGAGCCAAGTGGGATTTGTGTACTTGTCCTTACCACCAAGTATCATCTAGATTCGGTGAAAAAATATTTGCTGGTATTTTGGAAACTCTTAATTTTTTGGAAGCCTGGCCACCTCTCTCAATGAAAGTGCTTTTCCACCGTCTGTGCCTAGGGCTACTTCAAGAGGAAACAAACCATAGAGACAAAACTGAGAACTCTTTTATTTTGTGAAGTTTCAAAGAGCTACTGCAAACCATGTTGGATTTAGAGTTCCAAATTCATCTATCTATATAGCAGAGAATAGAGTGAAACCTAAATATAAAAACTGCTACAGCAAACGAACGCTTCAACCTAGAAGAACAAAATTTGGTGAGCCAAGTGGGATTTGTGTACCGATCATTACCACCACGAATCATCAAGATACGGTGAAAAAATATTTGCTGGTATTTCGGAAACTAATTATTTCTTAGAAGCTTGGCTATCCCTCTCAATGAAAGGGCTTTTCCACAGTTAGTGCCTAGGACTACTTGAAGAGGAAACAAAACATGGAGACAAAACTTAGAACTCCTTTACTTTATCAAGTTTCATAGAGCTACTACAAAGCATATTGGATTTTGAGTTCCAAAATCATCTATCTATATAGGAGAGAACAGAGTGAAACCTAAATATAAAAACTGCTACTGTAGACGAATGTTCCAACCAAGAAGAACAAAATTTGGTGAGCCAAGTGGGATTTGTGTACTGATCATTACCACCAAGTGTCATCAAGATTGCTTGAAAAAATATTTGCTGGTATTTCAGAAACTCGTTATTTCTTAGGAGCTTCCAACCCCACTCAAGGAAAGTGCTTTTCCACAGTCTGTTCCTAGGGGTACTTGAAGAGGAAACAAACCATAGAGACAAAACTGAGAACTCCTTTATTTTTTCAAGTTTCAAAGAGCTACTACAAACCATGTTGGATTTAGAGTTCCAAATTCATCTATCTATATAGGAGAGAACAGAGGGAAATGTAAATATAAAAACTACTACAGTGGACGAACGCTTCAACCAAGAAGAACAAAATTTGGTGATCCAAGTGGGATTTGTGTAGTGATCATTACCACCAAGCATCATCAACATTGGGTGAAAAAATATTTGCTGGTATTTCGGAAACTCGTTATTTCTTAGAAGCTTGGCAAACCCTCTCAATGAAAGTGCTTTTCCACCGTCTGTGCCTAGGGCTACTTGAAGAGGAAACAAACCATAGAGACAAACCTGAGAACTCCTTTATGTTGTCAAGTTTCAAAGAGATACTACAAACCATGTTGGATTTAGAGTTCCAAATTCATCTATCTATATAGCAGAAAATAGAGTGAAACCTGAATATTAAAACTGCTACCGTAGACGAACGCTTTCACCTAGAAGAACAAAATTTGGTGAGCCAAGTGGGATTTGTGTACTGATCATTACCACCAAGTATCATCAAGATGGGGTGAAAAAATATTTGCTGGTATTTCGGAAACTCATAATTTCTTGGAAGCTTGGCAACCCCTCTCAATGAAAGTGCTTTTCCACAGTCTCTGCTTAGGGTTACTTGAATCGGAAACAAAATCATAGAGACAAAACTGAGAACTCCTTTATTTTGTCAAGTTTCAAAGAGCTACTGCAAACGATATTGGATTTAGAGTTCCAAATTCATCTGTCTTTATAGGGGAGAACAGAGTGAAACCTAAAAGTAAAAACTGCTACTGTAAACGAACACTTCAACTTAGAAGAACAAAATTTGGTGAGCCAAGTGGGATGTGGACTTGTCATTACCACCACGTATCATCAAGATTGGGTGAAAAAATATTTGCTGGTATTTCCGAAACTTGTAATTTCTTGGAAGCTTGGCAATCCCTCTCAATGAAAGTGCTTTTCCACAGTCTAGCTTAGGGCTACTTGAAGGGGATACAAACCATAGAGACAAAACTGAGAACTCCTTTATTTTGTCAAGTTTCAAAGAGCTACTGCAAACCATGTTGGATTTAGAGTTCCACATTCATCTTCTATATAGGAGAGAACAGAGGGAAACCTAAATATAAAAACTGCTACACTAGACAAACGCTTCAACCTACAAGAACAAAATTTGGTGAGCCAAGTGGGATTTGTGTACTGATCATTACCACCAAGTATCATCAACATTGGGTGAAAAAATATTTGCTGGTATTTCAGAAACTTGTTATTTTTTAGAAGCTTGGCACACCCTCTCAATGAAAGTGCTTTTCCACCGTCTGTGCCTAGGGCTACTTGAAGAGGAAACAAACCATAGAGACAAAACTGAGAACTCCTTTCTTTTTTCAAGTTTCAAAGAGCTACTAAAACCATGTTGGATTTAGAGTTCCAAATTCATCTATCTATATAGCAGAGAATAGAGTGAAACCTAAATATAAAAAATGCTACTCTAAAAGAAAGCTTCAACCTAGAAGAACTATATTTGGTGAGCCAAGTGGGATTTGTGTACCGATCATTACCACCAAGTATCATCAAGATTGGGTGAAAAAATATTTGCTGGTATTTCGGAAACTCGTAATTTCATGGAAGCTTGGTAACCCCTCTCAATGAAAGTGCTTTTCCACAGTCTCTGCTTAGGGCTACTTGAAGCGGAAACAAATCATAGAAACAAAACTGAGCACTCCTTTATTTTGTCAAATTTCAAAGAGCTACTACAAACCATATT
Organism: Callospermophilus lateralis; assembly: GCF_048772815.1. NCBI lineage: Eukaryota > Metazoa > Chordata > Mammalia > Rodentia > Sciuridae > Callospermophilus > Callospermophilus lateralis. Next base: position 131,913 of record NW_027514638.1, read on the forward strand.
GGATTTAGAGTTCCAAATTCATCTGTCTATGTAGGATAGAACAGAGTGAAAGCTAAATATAAAAACTGCTACTGTAGACGAACGCTTCAACCTAGAAGAACAAAATTTGGTGAGCCAAGTGGGATTTGTGTACTGATCATTACCAATAAGTATCATAAAGATTTGGTGAAAAAATATTTGCTGGTATTTCGGAAACTCGTTATTTCTTAGAAGCTTGGAAACCCCTCTCAATGACAGTGCTTTTCCACAGTCTGTGCCTAGGACTACTTGAAGAGGAAACAAAACATAGAGACAAAACTGAGAACTACGTTATTTTCTGAAGTTTAAAAGAGCTACTGCAAACCATGTTGGATTTAGAGTTCAAAATTCCTCTATTTATATAGGAGATAACAGAGGGAAACCTAAATATAAAAACTGCTACAGTAGACGAACGCTTCAACCTAGAAGAACAAAATTTGGTGAGCCAAGTGGGATTTGTGTACTGATCATTACCACCAAGTATCATCAACATTGGGTGAAAAAATATTTTCTGGTATTTCGGAAACTCGTTATTTCTTAGAAGTTTGGGAAGCCCTCTCAATGAAAGTGCTTTTCCACCGTCTGTGCCTAGGGCTACATGAAGAGGAAAAAAACCATAGAGACAAAACTGAGAACTCCTTTATTTTGTCAAGTTTCAAAGAGCTACTACAAACCATGTTGGATTTAGAGTTCCAAATTCATCTGTCTATATAGCAGAGAATAGAGTGAAACCTAAATATATAATCTTCTACTGTAGACGAACGCTTCAACCTAGAAGAACAAAATTTGCTGAGCCAAGTTGGATTTGTGTACCGATCATTACCACCACGTATCATCAACTTGGGTGAAAAAATATTTGCTAGTATTTCGGAAACTCGTAATTTCTTGGAAGCTTGGCAACCCCTTTCAATGAAAGTGCTTTTCCACAGTCTCTGCTTAGGGCTACATGAAGCGGAAACACATCATAGAGACAAAACTGAGAACTCCTTTATTTGTCAAGTTTCAAAGAGCTACTACAAACCATATTGGATTTAGAGTTCCAAAATCATCTATCTACATAGGAGAGAAAAGAGTGAAACCTAAATATAAAAACTGCTACTGTAGACGAACGGTCCAACCTAGAAGAACGAAATTTGGTGAGCCAAGTGGGATTTGTGTACTGATCATTACCACCAAGTGTCATCAAGATTGCCTGAAAAAATATTTGCTGGTATTTCAAAAACTCGTTATTTCTTAGAAGCTTGGCAACCCCACACAATGAAAGTGCTTTTCCACAGTCTGTTCCTAGGGGTACTTGAAGAGGAAACAAACCATAAGGACAAATCTGGGAACTCCTTTATTTTGTCAAGTTTCAAAGAGCTACTATAAACCATGTTGGATTTAGAGTTCCAAATTCATCTATCTATATAGCAGAGAACAGAGTGAAACCTAAAAATAAAAACTGCTACTGTAAACGAACGCTTCAACCTAGAAGAACAAAACGTGGTGAGCCAAGTGGGATTTGTGTACTGATCAATACCACCAAGGATCATCAAGATTCAATGAAAAAATATTTGCTGGAATTACGGAAACTCGTTATTGCTTAGAAGCTTGGCAACCCCTCTCAATGAAAGTGCTTTTCCACCGTCTGTGCCTAGGTCAAGTTGAAGAGGAAACAAAACATAGAGACAAAACTGAGAACTACTGTATTTTGTCAATTTTCAAAGAGTTACTGCAAACCATGTTGGATTTAGAGTTCCACATTCATCTTCTATATAGGAGAGAACAGATGGAAACCTAAATATAAAAACTGCTACACTAGACGAACGCTTAAACCTACAAGAACAAAATTTGGTGAGCCAAGTGGGATTTGTGTACTGATCATTACCACCAAGTATCATCAACATTGGGTGAAAAAATATTTGCTGGTATTTCAGAAACTTGTTATTTTTTAGAAGCTTGGCACACCCTCTCAAAAGTGCTTTTCCACCGTCTGTGCCTAGGGCTACTTGAAGAGGAAACAAACCATAGAGACAAAACTGAGAACTCCTCTCTTTTTTCAAGTTTCAAAGAGCTACTAAAACCATGTTGGATTTAGAGTTCCAAATTCATCTATCTATATAGGAGAGAACAGAGGAAAACCTAAAAATAAAAACTGCAACAGTAGACGAACAATTCAACCTAGAAGAACAAAATTTGGTGAGCCAAGTGGGATTTGTGTACTGATCATTTCCACCAAGTATCATCAACATTGGGTGATAAAATATTTGCTGGTATTTTGGAAACTCGTTATTTCTTAGAAGCTTGGCAACCCCTCTCAATGAAAGTGCTTTACCACCGTCTGTGCCTAGGGCTACTTGAAGAGGAAACAAACCATAGAGACAAAACTGAGAACTCCTTTATTTTGTCAAGTTTCAAAGAGCTACTACAAACCATGTTGGATTTAGAGTTCCAAATTCATCTATTTATATAGCAGAGAACAGAGTGAAACATAAAAATAAAAACTGCTACTCTAAACGAACGCTTCAACCTAGAAGAACAAAACGTGGTGAGACAAGTGTGATTTGTGTACTGATTCAATACCACCAAGGATCATCAAGATTCGGAAAAAAAATATTTGCTGGAATTTCGGAAACTCGTTATTGCTTAGAAGCTTGGCAACCCCTCTCAATGAAAGTGCTTTTCCACAGTCTGTGCCTAGGTCAAGTTGAAGAGGAAACAAAACATAGAGACAAAACTGAGAACTACTTTATTTTGGCAAGGTTCAAAGAGCTACTGCAAACCATGTTGGATTTAGAGTTCCAAATTCATCTATCTATATAGGAGAGAACAGAGGAAAACCTAAATATAAAAACTGCTACACTAGACGAACGCTTCAACCTACAAGAACAAAATTTGGTGAGAGAAGTGGGATTTGTTTACTGATCATTACCACCAAGTATCATCAACATTGGGTGAAAAAATATTGGCTGGTATTTCAGAAACTTGTTATTTTTTAGAAGCTTGGCAAACCCTCTCAATGAAAGTGCTTTTAAACCGTCTGTGCCTAGGGCTACTTGAAGAGAAAACAAACCATAGAGACAAAACTGAGAACTCCGTTATTTTGTCAAGTTTCAAAGAGCTACTACAAACCATGTTGGATTTAGAGTTCCAAATTCATCTATCTATATAGCAGAGAATAGAGTGAAACCTAAATATAAAAACTGCTACTCTAAACGAACGCTTCAACCTAGAAGAACTATATTTGGTGAGCCAAGTGGGATTTGCGTACCGATCATTACCACCAAGTATCATCAAGATTGGGTGAAAAAATATTTGCTGGTATTTCGGAAACTCGTAATTTCGTGGAAGCTTGGTAACCCCTCTCAACGAAAGTGCTTTTCCACAGTCTCTGCTTAAGGCTACTTGAAGCGGAAACAAATCATAGAGACAAAACTGAGCACTCCTTTATTTTGTCAAGTTTCAAAGAGCTACTACAAACCATATTGGATTTAGAGTTCCAAATTCATCTATCTATGTAGGAGAGAACAGAGTGAAACCTAAATATAAAAACTGCTACTGTAGACGAATGCTTCAACCTAGAAGAAAAAAATTTGGTGAGCCAATTGGGATTTGTGTACTGATCATTACCACCAAGTATCATCAACATTGGGTGAAAAAATATTTTCTGGTATTTCGGAAACTCGTTATTTCTTAGAAGTTTGGGAAGCCCTCTCAATGAAAGTGCTTTTCCACCGTCTGTGCCTAGGGCTACATGAAGAGGAAAAAAACCATAGAGACAAAACTGAGAACTCCTTTATTTTGTCAAGTTTCAAAGAGCTACTACAAACCATGTTGGATTTAGAGTTCCAAATTCATCTGTCTATATAGCAGAGAATAGAGTGAAACCTAAATATATAATCTTCTACTGTAGACGAACGCTTCAACCTAGAAGAACAAAATTTGCTGAGCCAAGTTGGATTTGTGTACCGATCATTACCACCACGTATCATCAACTTGGGTGAAAAAATATTTGCTAGTATTTCGGAAACTCGTAATTTGTTGGAACCTTGGCAACCCCTCTCAATGAAAGTGCTTTTCCACAGTCACTGCTTAGGGCTACATGAAGAGGAAACAAATCATAGAGACAAAATTGAGAACTCCTTAATTTTGTCAAGATTCAAAGAGCTACTACAAACCATGTTGGATTTAGAGTTCCAAATTCATCTATCTTTATAGGAGAGGACAGAGTGAAACCTAAATATAAAAACTGCTACTGTAGACGAACGCTTCAACCTAGAAGAACAAAACTTGGTGAGCCAAGTGGGATTTGTGTACTGATCATTACCAATAAGTATCATAAAGATTCGTTGAAAAAATATTTCCTGGTATTTCAGAAACTCGTTATTTCTTAGAAGCTTGCCAACCCCTCTCAATGAAAGTGCTTTTCCACAGTCTGTGCCTAGGACTACTTGAAGACAAAACAAACCATAGAGACAAAACTGAGAACTACGTTATTTTCTCAAGTTTCAAAGAGCTACTGCAAAACATGTTGGATTTAGAGTTCCAAATTCATCTATCTATATAGGAGAGAACAGAGGAAAACCTAAAAATAAAAACTGCAACAGTAGACGAACAATTCAACCTAGAAGAACAAAATTTGGTGAGCCAAGTGGGATTTGTGTACTGATCATTTCCACCAAGTATCATCAACATTGGGTGATAAAATATTTGCTGGTATTTCGGAAACTCGTTATTTCTTAGAAGCTTGGCAAACCCTCTCAATGAAAGTGCTTTACCACCGTCTGTGCCTAGGGCTACTTCAAGAGGAAGCAAATCATAGAGACAAAACTGAGAACTCTTTTATTTTGTCAAGTTTCAAAGAGCTACTGCAAACGATATTGGATTTAGAGTTCCAAATTCATCTGTCTTTATAGGGGAGAACAGAGTGAAACCTAAAAATAAAAACTGCTACTGTAAACGAACACTTCAACTTAGAAGAACAAAATTTGGTGAGCCAAGTGGGATGTGGACTTGTCATTACCACCACGTATCATCAAGATTGGGTGAAAAAATATTTGCTGGTATTTCCGAAACTTGTAATTTCTTGGAAGCTTGGCAATCCCTCTCAATGAAAGTGCTTTTCCACAGTCTAGCTTAGGGCTACTTGAAGGGGATACAAACCACAGAGACAAAACTGAGAACTCCTTTATTTTGTCAAGTTTCAAAGAGCTACTGCAAACCATGTTGGATTTAGAGTTCCACATTCATCTTCTATATAGGAGAGAACAGAGGGAAACCTAAATATAAAAACTGCTACACTAGACGAACGCTTCAAACTACAAGATCAAAATTTGGTGAGCCAAGTGGGATTTGTGTACTGATCATTACCACCAAGTATCATCAACATTGGGTGAAAAAATATTTGCTGGTATTTCAGAAACTTGTTATTTTTTAGAAGCTTGGCACACCCTCTCAATGAAAGTGCTTTTCCACCGTCTGTGCCTAGGGCTACTTGAAGAGGAAACAAACCATAGAGACAAAACTGAGAACTCCTTTCTTTTTTCAAGTTTCAAAGAGCTACTAAAACCATGTTGGATTTAGAGTTCCAAATTCATCTATCTATATAGCAGAGAATAGAGTGAAACCTAAATATAAAAACTGCTACTCTAAACGAACGCTTCAACCTAGAAGAACTATATTTGGTGAGCCAAGTGGGATTTGTGTACCCATCATTACCACCAATTATCATCAAGATTGGGTGAAAAAATATTTGCTGGTATTTCGGAAACTCGTAATTTCGTGGAAGCTTGGTAACCCTTCTCAATGAAAGTGCTTTTCCACAGTCTCTGCTTAGGGCTACTTGAAGCGGAAACAAATCATAGAGACAAAACTGAGCACTCCTTTATTTTGTCAAATTTCAAAGAGCTACTACAAACCATATTGGATTTAGAGTTCCAAATTCATCTGTCTATGTAGGAGAGAACAGAGTGAAACCTAAATATAAAAACTGCTACTGTAGACGAACGCTTCAACCTAGAAGAACAAAACTTGGTGAGCCAAGTGGGATTTGTGTACTGATCATTACCAATAAGTATCATAAAGATTCGGTGAAAAAATACTTGCTGGTATTTCGGAAACTCGTTATTTCTTAGAAGCTTGGAAACCCCTCTCAATGACAGTGCTTTTCCACAGTCTGTGCCTAGGACTACTTGAAGAGGAAACAAAACATAGAGACAAAACTGAGAACTACGTTATTTTCTGAAGTTTAAAAGAGCTACTGCAAACCATGTTGGATTTAGAGTTCAAAATTCCTCTATTTATATAGGAGATAACAGAGGGAAACCTAAATATAAAAACTGCTACAGTAGACGAACGCTTCAACCTAGAAGAACAAAATTTGGTGAGCCAAGTGGGATTTGTGTACTGATCATTACCACCAAGTATCATCAACATTGGGTGAAAAAATATTTTCTGGTATTTCGGAAACTCGTTATTTCTTAGAAGATTGGGAAGCCCTCTCAATGAAAGTGCTTTTCCACCGTCTGTGCCTAGGGCTACTTGAAGAGGAAAAAAACCATAGAGACAAAACTGAGAACTCCTTTATTTTGTCAAGATTCAAAGAGCTACTACAAACCATGTTGGATTTAGAGTTCCAAATTCATCTGTCTATATAGCAGAGAACAGAGTGAAACCTAAATATATAAACTGCTACTGTAGACGAACGCTTCAACCTAGAAGAACAAAATTTGCTGAGCCAAGTTGGAATTGTGTACCGATCATTACCACCACGTATCATCAACTTGGATAAAAAAATATTTGCTAGTATTTCGGAAACTCGTAATTTCTTGGAAGCTGGGCAACCCCTTTCAATGAAAGTGCTTTTCCACAGTCTCTGCTTAGGGCTACATGAAGCGGAAACACATCATAGAGACAAAACTGATAACTCCTTTATTTGTCAAGTTTCAAAGAGCTACTACAAACCATATTGGATTTAGAGTTCCAAAATCATCTATCTACATAGGAGAGAAAAGAGTGAAACCTAAATATAAAAACTGCTACTGTAGACGAACGGTCCAACCTAGAAGAACGAAATTTGGTGAGCCAAGTGGGATTTGTGTACTGATCATTACCACCAAGTGTCATCAAGATTGCCTGAAAAAATATTTGCTGGTATTTCAAAAACTCGTTATTTCTTAGAAGCTTGGCAACCCCACACAATGAAAGTGCTTTTCCACAGTCTGTTCCTAGGGGTACTTAAAGAGGAAACAAACCATAGAGACAAATCTGGGAACTCCTTTATTTTGTCAAGTTTCAAAGAGCTACTATAAACCATGTTGGATTTAGAGTTCCAAATTCATCTATCTATATAGCAGAGAACAGAGTGAAACCTAAAAATAAAAACTGCTACTGTAAACGAACGCTTCAACCTAGAAGAACAAAACGTGGTGAGCCAAGTGGGATTTGTGTACTGATCAATACCACCAAGGATCATCAAGATTCGATGAAAAAATATTTGCTGGAATTTCGGAAACTCGTTATTGCTTAGAAGCTTGGCAACCCCTCTCAATGAAAGTGCTTTTCCACCGTCTGTGCCTAGGTCAAGTTGAAGAGGAAACAAAACATAGAGACAAAACTGAGAACTACTGTATTTTGTCAAGTTTCAAAGAGCTACTGCAAACCATGTTGGATTTAGAGTTCCACATTCATCTTCTATATAGGAGAGAACAGATGGAAACCTAAATATAAAAACTGCTACACTAGACGAACGCTTCAACCTACAAGAACAAAATTTGGTGAGCCAAGTGGGATTTGTGTACTGATCATTACCACCAAGTATCATCAACATTGGGTGAAAAAATATTTGCTGGTATTTCAGAAACTTGTTATTTTTTAGAAGCTTGGCACACCCTCTCAAAAGTGCTTTTCCACCGTCTGTGCCTAGGGCTACTTGAAGAGGAAACAAACCATAGAGACAAAACTGAGAATTCCTCTCTTTTTTCAAGTTTCAAAGAGCTACTAAAACCATGTTGGATTTAGAGTTCCAAATTCATCTATCTATATAGGAGAGAACAGAGGAAAACCTAAAACTAAAAACTGCTACAGTAGACGAACAATTCAACCTAGAAGAACAAAATTTGGTGAGCCAAGTGGGATTTGTGTACTGATCATTTCCACCAAGTATCATCAACATTGGGTGATAAAATATTTGCTGGTATTTCGGAAACTCGTTATTTCTTAGAAGCTTGGCAACCCCTCTCAATGAAAGTGCTTTACCACCGTCTGTGCCTAGGGCTACTTGAAGAGGAAACAAACCATAGAAACAAAACTGAGAACTCCTTTATTTTGTCAAGTTTCAAAGAGCTACTACAAACCATGTTGGATTTAGAGTTCCAAATTCATCTATCTATATTGCAGAGAATAGAGTGAAACCTATATATAAAAACTGCTACAGCAAACGAACGCTTCAACCTAGAAGAGCAAAATTTGGTGAGCCAAGTGGGATTTGTGTACCGATCATTACCACCACGTATCATCAAGATACAGTGAAAAAATATTTGCTGGTATTTCAGAAATTCATTATTTCTTAGAAGCTTGGTAATCCCTCTCAATGAAAGGGCTTTTCCACAGTTAGTGCCTAGGACTACTTGAAGAGGAAACAAAACATGGAGACAAAACTTAGAACTCCTTTACTTTGTCAAGTTTCAAAGAGCTACTACAAAGCATATTGGATTTTGAGTTCCAAAATCATCAATCTATACAGGAGAGAACAGAGGGAAACGTAAATATAAAAACTGCTACAGTAGACGAACGCTTCAACCAAGAAGAACAAAATTTGGTGATCCAAGTGGGATTTGTGTACTGATCATTACCACCAAGTATCATCAACATTGGGTGAAAAAAATATTTGCTGGTATTTCGGAAACTCGTTATTTCTTAGAAGCTTGGCAAACCCTCTCAATGAAAGTGCTTTTCCACCGTCAGTGCCTAGGGCTACTTGAAGAGGAAACAAACCATAGAGACAAACCTGAGAACTCTTTTATGTTGTCAACTTTCAAAGAGATAGTACAAACCATGTTGGATTTAGAGTTCCAAATTCATCTATCTATATAGCAGAGAATAGAGTGAAACCTAAATATTAAAACTGCTACCGTAGACGAACGCTTTCACCTAGAAGAACAAAATTTGGTGAGCCAAGTGGGATTTGTGTACTGATCATTACCACCAAGTATCATCAAGATGGGGTGAAAAAATATTTGCTGGTATTTCGGAAACTCATATTTTCTTGGAAGCTTGGCAACCCCTCTCAATGAAAGTGCATTTCCACAGTCTCTGCTTAGGGTTACTTGAAGCGGAAACAAAATCATAGAGACAAAACTGAGAACTCCTTTATTTTGTCAGGTTTCAAAGAGCTACTACAAACGATATTGGATTTAGAGTTCCAAATTCATCTGTGTTTATAGGGGAGAACAGAATGAAACCTAAATAGAAAAACTGCTACTGTAAAAAAACGCTTCAACCTAGAAGAACAAAATTTGGTGAGCCAAGTAGGATTTTTTGTACTGATCATTACCACCAAGTATCATCACGATTGGGTGAAAAAATATTTGCTAGTATTTCGGAAACTCGTTATTTCTTAGAAGCTTGGCAAACCCTCTCAATGAAAGTGCTTTTCCACAGTCTGTGCCTAGGACTACTTGAAGAGGAAACAAAACATAGAGACAAAACTGAGAACTACTATATTTTGTCAAGTTTCAAAGAGCTACTGCAAACCATGTTGGATTTAGAGTTCCAAATTCATCTATCTATATAGGAGAGAACAGAGCGAAACCTAAATATAAAAACTGCTAAGGTAGACGAACGCTTCAACCTAGAAGAACAAAATTTGGTGAGCCAAGTGGGATTTTTGTACTGATCATTACCACCAAGTATCATCAAGATTGGTTTAAAAAATATTTGCTGGTATTTCGGATACTCATAATTTCCTGGAAGTTTGGCAACCCCTTTCAATGAAAGTGCTTTTCCACAGTCTCTGCTTAGGGCTACATGAAGCGGAAACAAATCATAGAGACAAAACTGAGAATTACTTCACTTTGTCAAGTTACAAAGAGCTACTACATACCATATTGGATTTAGAGTTCCAAATTCATCTGTCTATATAGGAGAGAACAGAGGGAAACCTAAATATAAAAACTGCTACAGTAGACGAACGCTTCAACCTAGAAGAACAAAATTTGGTGAGCCAAGTGGGATTTGTGTACTGATCATTACCACCAAGTATCATCAAGATTCGGTGAAAAAATATTTGTGGGTATTTCGGAAACTCGTTATTTTATAGAAGATTGGCAACCGCTCTCAATGAAAGTGCTTTTTTACAGTCTGTGCCTAGGTCTACTTGAAGAAGAAATAAAACATAGAGACAAAACTGAGAACTACTTTATTTTGCCAAGTTTCAAAGAGCTACTGCAAACCATGTTGGATTTAGAGTTCCAAAGTCATCTGTCTATATGGGAGAGAACAGAGGGAAACCTACATATAAAAACTGCTACTGTAAACGAACGCTTCAACCTAGAAGAACAAAATATGGTGAGCCAAGTGGGATTTGTGTACTGATCATTACCAATAAGTATCATAAAGATTCGGTGAAAAAATATTTGCTGGTATTTCGGAAACTCGTTATTTCTTAGAATCATGGCAACCCCTCTCAATGAAAGTGCTTTTCCACAGTCTGTGCCTAGGACTACTTGAAGAGGAAACAAACCATAGAGACAAAACTGAGAACTACGTTATTTTCTCAAGTTTCAAAGAGCTACTGCAAACCATGTTGGATTTAGAGTTCCAAATTCATCTATCTATATAGCAGAGAACAGAGTGAAACCTAAAAATAAAAACTGCTACTATAAACGAACGCTTCAACCTAGAAGAACAAAACGTGGTGAGCCAAGTGGGATTTGTGTACTGATCAATACCACCAAGGATCATCAAGATTCGATGAAAAAATATTTGCTGGAATTTCGGAAACTCGTTATTGCTTAGAAGCTTGTCAACCCCTCTCAATGAATGTGCTTTTCCACCGTCTGTGCCTAGGGCTACTTGAAGAGGAAACAAACCATATAGACAAAACTGAGAACTCCTTTCTTTTTTCAAGTTTCAAAGAGCTACTAAAACCATGTTGGACTTAGAGTTCCAAATTCATCTATCTATATAGCAGAGAATAGAGTGAAACCTAAATATAAAAACTGCTACTCTAAACGAACGCTTCAAACTAGAAGAACTATATTTGGTGAGCCAAGTGGGATTTGTGTACCGATCATTACCACCAAGTATCATCAAGATTGGGTAAAAAAATATTTGCTGGTATTTCGGAAACTCGTAATTTCGTGGAAGCTTGGTAACGACTCTCAATGAAAGTGCTTTTCCTCAGTCTCTGCTTAGGGATACTTGAAGCGAAAACAAATCATAGAGACAAAACTGATCACTCCTTTATTTTGTCAAGTTTCAAAGAGCTACTACAAACCATATTGGATTTAGAGTTCCAAATTCATCTGTCTATGTAGGAGAGAACAGAGTGAAACCCAAATATAAAAACTGCTACTGTAGACGAACACTTCAACCTAGAAGAACAAAATTTGGTGAGCCAAGTGGGATTTGTGTACTGATCATTACCAATAAGTATCATAAAGATTCGGTGAAAAAATATTTGCTGGCATTTCGGAAACTCGTTATTTCTTAGAAGCTTGGCAACCCCTCTCAATGACAGTGCTTTACCACCGTCTGTGCCTAGGGCTACTTGAAGAGGAAACAAACCATAGAGACAAAACTGAGAACTCCTTTATTTTGTCAAGTTTCAAAGAGCTACTACAAACCATGTTGGATTTAGAGTTCCAAATTCATCTATCTATATAGCAGAGAAGAGAGTGAAACCTAAATATAAAAACTGCTACAGCAAACGAACGCTTCAACCTAGAAGAGCAAAATTTGGTGAGCCAAGTGGGATTTGTGTACCGATCATTACCACCACGTATCATCAAGATATGGTGAAAAAATATTTGCTGGAATTTCGGAAACTCATTATTTCTTAGAAGCTTGGCTATCCCTCTCAATGAAAGGGCTTTTGCACAGTTAGTGCCTAGGACTACTTGAAGAGGAAACAAAACATGGAGACAAAACTTAGAACTCCTTTACTTTGTCAAGGTTCAAAGAGCTACTACAAAGCATATTGGATTTTGAGTTCCAAAATCATCTATCTATATAGGAGAGAACAGAGTGTAACCTAAATATAAAAACTGCTACTGTAGACGAATGTTCCAACCAAGAAGAACAAAATTTGGTGAGCCAGGTGGGATTTGTGTACTGATCATTACCACCAAGTGTCATCAAGATTGCGTGAAAAAATATTTGCTGGTATTTCGGAAACTCGCAATTTCTTGGAAGCTTGGCAACCCCTCTCAATGAAAGTGCTTTTTTACAGTCTCTGCTTAGGGCTACTTGAAGCAGAATCAAATCATAGAAACAAAACTGAGAACTCCTTTATTTTGTCAAGTTTCAAAGTGCTACTATAACCATATTGGATTTAGAGTTCCAAATTCATCTATCTATATAGGAGAGAACAGAGTGAAACCCAAATATGAAAACTGCTACTGGAGACGAACGCTTCAACCTAGAAGAACAAAATTTGGTGAGCCAAGTGGGATTTGTTTACCGATCATCACCACCAAGTATCATCAAGATTGGGTAAAAAAATATTTGCTGGTATTTCGGAAACTCGTAATTTCTTGGAAGCTTGGCAACCCCTCTCAATGAAAGGGCTTTTTTACAGTCTCTGCTTAGGGCTACTGGAAGCGGAAACAAATCATAGAGACAAAACTGAGAACTCCTTTATTTTGTCAAATTTCAAAGAGCTACTATAAACCATATTGGATTTAGACTTCCAAATTCATCTATCTATATAGGAGAGAACAGAGTGAAACCTAAATATAAAAACTGCTATTGTAGACGAACGCTTCAAACTAGAAGAACATAATTTGGTGAGGCAAGTGGGATTTGTGTACCGATCTTCACCACCAAGTATCATCAAGATTGGGTGAAAAAATATTTGCTGGTATTTTGGAAACTCGTTATTTGTTAGAAGCTTGGCAACCCCTCTCAATTAAAGTGCTTTTCCACAGTCTGTGCCTAGGACTACTTGAAGAGGAAACCAAACAAAGAGAAAAAACAGAGAACTACTTTATTTTGTCAAGTTTCAATGAGCTACTGCAAACCATGTTGGATTTAGAGTTCCAAATTCATCTATCAATATAGGAGAGAACAGAGGGAAACCTAAATATAAAAACTGCTACACTAGACGAACGCTTCAAACTACAAGATCAAAATTTGGTGAGCCAAGTGGGATTTGTGTACTGATCATTACCACCAAGTATCATCAACATTGGGTGAAAAAATATTTGCTGGTATTTCAGAAACTTGTTATTTTTTAGAAGCTTGGCACACCCTCTCAATGAAAGTGCTTTTCCACCGTCTGTGCCTAGGGCTACTTGAAGAGGAAACAAACCATAGAGACAAAACTGAGAACTCCTTTCTTTTTTCAAGTTTCAAAGAGCTACTAAAACCATGTTGGATTTAGAGTTCCAAATTCATCTATCTATATAGCAGAGAATAGAGTGAAACCTAAATATAAAAACTGCTACTCTAAACGAACGCTTCAACCTAGAAGAACTATATTTGGTGAGCCAAGTGGGATTTGTGTACCCATCATTACCACCAATTATCATCAAGATTGGGTGAAAAAATATTTGCTGGTATTTCGGAAACTCGTAATTTCGTGGAAGCTTGGTAACCCTTCTCAATGAAAGTGCTTTTCCACAGTCTCTGCTTAGGGCTACTTGAAGCGGAAACAAATCATAGAGACAAAACTGAGCACTCCTTTATTTTGTCAAATTTCAAAGAGCTACTACAAACCATATTGGATTTAGAGTTCCAAATTCATCTGTCTATGTAGGAGAGAACAGAGTGAAACCTAAATATAAAAACTGCTACTGTAGACGAACGCTTCAACCTAGAAGAACAAAACTTGGTGAGCCAAGTGGGATTTGTGTACTGATCATTACCAATAAGTATCATAAAGATTCGGTGAAAAAATACTTGCTGGTATTTCGGAAACTCGTTATTTCTTAGAAGCTTGGAAACCCCTCTCAATGACAGTGCTTTTCCACAGTCTGTGCCTAGGACTACTTGAAGAGGAAACAAAACATAGAGACAAAACTGAGAACTACGTTATTTTCTGAAGTTTAAAAGAGCTACTGCAAACCATGTTGGATTTAGAGTTCAAAATTCCTCTATTTATATAGGAGATAACAGAGGGAAACCTAAATATAAAAACTGCTACAGTAGACGAACGCTTCAACCTAGAAGAACAAAATTTGGTGAGCCAAGTGGGATTTGTGTACTGATCATTACCACCAAGTATCATCAACATTGGGTGAAAAAATATTTTCTGGTATTTCGGAAACTCGTTATTTCTTAGAAGATTGGGAAGCCCTCTCAATGAAAGTGCTTTTCCACCGTCTGTGCCTAGGGCTACTTGAAGAGGAAAAAAACCATAGAGACAAAACTGAGAACTCCTTTATTTTGTCAAGATTCAAAGAGCTACTACAAACCATGTTGGATTTAGAGTTCCAAATTCATCTGTCTATATAGCAGAGAACAGAGTGAAACCTAAATATATAAACTGCTACTGTAGACGAACGCTTCAACCTAGAAGAACAAAATTTGCTGAGCCAAGTTGGAATTGTGTACCGATCATTACCACCACGTATCATCAACTTGGATAAAAAAATATTTGCTAGTATTTCGGAAACTCGTAATTTCTTGGAAGCTGGGCAACCCCTTTCAATGAAAGTGCTTTTCCACAGTCTCTGCTTAGGGCTACATGAAGCGGAAACACATCATAGAGACAAAACTGATAACTCCTTTATTTGTCAAGTTTCAAAGAGCTACTACAAACCATATTGGATTTAGAGTTCCAAAATCATCTATCTACATAGGAGAGAAAAGAGTGAAACCTAAATATAAAAACTGCTACTGTAGACGAACGGTCCAACCTAGAAGAACGAAATTTGGTGAGCCAAGTGGGATTTGTGTACTGATCATTACCACCAAGTGTCATCAAGATTGCCTGAAAAAATATTTGCTGGTATTTCAAAAACTCGTTATTTCTTAGAAGCTTGGCAACCCCACACAATGAAAGTGCTTTTCCACAGTCTGTTCCTAGGGGTACTTAAAGAGGAAACAAACCATAGAGACAAATCTGGGAACTCCTTTATTTTGTCAAGTTTCAAAGAGCTACTATAAACCATGTTGGATTTAGAGTTCCAAATTAATCTATCTATATAGCAGAGAACAGAGTGAAACCTAAAAATAAAAACTGCTACTGTAAACGAACGCTTCAACCTAGAAGAACAAAACGTGGTGAGCCAAGTGGGATTTGTGTACTGATCAATACCACCAAGGATCATCAAGATTCGATGAAAAAATATTTGCTGGAATTTCGGAAACTCGTTATTGCTTAGAAGCTTGGCAACCCCTCTCAATGAAAGTGCTTTTCCACCGTCTGTGCCTAGGTCAAGTTGAAGAGGAAACAAAACATAGAGACAAAACTGAGAACTACTGTATTTTGTCAAGTTTCAAAGAGCTACTGCAAACCATGTTGGATTTAGAGTTCCACATTCATCTTCTATATAGGAGAGAACAGATGGAAACCTAAATATAAAAACTGCTACACTAGACGAACGCTTCAACCTACAAGAACAAAATTTGGTGAGCCAAGTGGGATTTGTGTACTGATCATTACCACCAAGTATCATCAACATTGGGTGAAAAAATATTTGCTGGTATTTCAGAAACTTGTTATTTTTTAGAAGCTTGGCACACCCTCTCAAAAGTGCTTTTCCACCGTCTGTGCCTAGGGCTACTTGAAGAGGAAACAAACCATAGAGACAAAACTGAGAATTCCTCTCTTTTTTCAAGTTTCAAAGAGCTACTAAAACCATGTTGGATTTAGAGTTCCAAATTCATCTATCTATATAGGAGAGAACAGAGGAAAACCTAAAACTAAAAACTGCTACAGTAGACGAACAATTCAACCTAGAAGAACAAAATTTGGTGAGCCAAGTGGGATTTGTGTACTGATCATTTCCACCAAGTATCATCAACATTGGGTGATAAAATATTTGCTGGTATTTTGGAAACTCGTTATTTCTTAGAAGCTTGGCAACCCCTCTCAATGAAAGTGCTTTACCACCGTCTGTGCCTAGGGCTACTTGAAGAGGAAACAAACCATAGAAACAAAACTGAGAACTCCTTTATTTTGTCAAGTTTCAAAGAGCTACTACAAACCATGTTGGATTTAGAGTTCCAAATTCATCTATCTATATTGCAGAGAATAGAGTGAAACCTATATATAAAAACTGCTACAGCAAACGAACGCTTCAACCTAGAAGAGCAAAATTTGGTGAGCCAAGTGGGATTTGTGTACCGATCATTACCACCACGTATCATCAAGATACAGTGAAAAAATATTTGCTGGTATTTCAGAAATTCATTATTTCTTAGAAGCTTGGCTATCCCTCTCAATGAAAGGGCTTTTCCACAGTTAGTGCCTAGGACTACTTGAAGAGGAAACAAAACATGGAGACAAAACTTAGAACTCCTTTACTTTGTCAAGTTTCAAAGAGCTACTACAAAGCATATTGGATTTTGAGTTCCAAAATCATCAATCTATACAGGAGAGAACAGAGGGAAACGTAAATATAAAAACTGCTACAGTAGACGAACGCTTCAACCAAGAAGAACAAAATTTGGTGATCCAAGTGGGATTTGTGTACTGATCATTACCACCAAGTATCATCAACATTGGGTGAAAAAAATATTTGCTGGTATTTCGGAAACTCGTTATTTCTTAGAAGCTTGGCAAACCCTCTCAATGAAAGTGCTTTTCCACCGTCAGTGCCTAGGGCTACTTGAAGAGGAAACAAACCATAGAGACAAACCTGAGAACTCTTTTATGTTGTCAACTTTCAAAGAGATAGTACAAACCATGTTGGATTTAGAGTTCCAAATTCATCTATCTATATAGCAGAGAATAGAGTGAAACCTAAATATTAAAACTGCTACCGTAGACGAACGCTTTCACCTAGAAGAACAAAATTTGGTGAGCCAAGTGGGATTTGTGTACTGATCATTACCACCAAGTATCATCAAGATGGGGTGAAAAAATATTTGCTGGTATTTCGGAAACTCATATTTTCTTGGAAGCTTGGCAACCCCTCTCAATGAAAGTGCTTTTCCACAGTCTCTGCTTAGGGTTACTTGAAGCGGAAACAAAATCATAGAGACAAAACTGAGAACTCCTTTATTTTGTCAGGTTTCAAAGAGCTACTACAAACGATATTGGATTTAGAGTTCCAAATTCATCTGTGTTTATAGGGGAGAACAGAATGAAACCTAAATAGAAAAACTGCTACTGTAAAAAAACGCTTCAACCTAGAAGAACAAAATTTGGTGAGCCAAGTAGGATTTTTTGTACTGATCATTACCACCAAGTATCATCACGATTGGGTGAAAAAATATTTGCTAGTATTTCGGAAACTCGTTATTTCTTAGAAGCTTGGCAAACCCTCTCAATGAAAGTGCTTTTCCACAGTCTGTGCCTAGGACTACTTGAAGAGGAAACAAAACATAGAGACAAAACTGAGAACTACTATATTTTGTCAAGTTTCAAAGAGCTACTGCAAACCATGTTGGATTTAGAGTTCCAAATTCATCTATCTATATAGGAGAGAACAGAGCGAAACCTAAATATAAAAACTGCTAAGGTAGACGAACGCTTCAACCTAGAAGAACAAAATTTGGTGAGCCAAGTGGGATTTTTGTACTGATCATTACCACCAAGTATCATCAAGATTGGTTTAAAAAATATTTGCTGGTATTTCGGATACTCATAATTTCCTGGAAGTTTGGCAACCCCTTTCAATGAAAGTGCTTTTCCACAGTCTCTGCTTAGGGCTACATGAAGCGGAAACAAATCATAGAGACAAAACTGAGAATTACTTCACTTTGTCAAGTTACAAAGAGCTACTACATACCATATTGGATTTAGAGTTCCAAATTCATCTGTCTATATAGGAGAGAACAGAGGGAAACCTAAATATAAAAACTGCTACAGTAGACGAACGCTTCAACCTAGAAGAACAAAATTTGGTGAGCCAAGTGGGATTTGTGTACTGATCATTACCACCAAGTATCATCAAGATTCGGTGAAAAAATATTTGTGGGTATTTCGGAAACTCGTTATTTTATAGAAGATTGGCAACCGCTCTCAATGAAAGTGCTTTTTTACAGTCTGTGCCTAGGTCTACTTGAAGAAGAAATAAAACATAGAGACAAAACTGAGAACTACTTTATTTTGCCAAGTTTCAAAGAGCTACTGCAAACCATGTTGGATTTAGAGTTCCAAAGTCATCTGTCTATATGGGAGAGAACAGAGGGAAACCTACATATAAAAACTGCTACTGTAAACGAACGCTTCAACCTAGAAGAACAAAATATGGTGAGCCAAGTGGGATTTGTGTACTGATCATTACCAATAAGTATCATAAAGATTCGGTGAAAAAATATTTGCTGGTATTTCGGAAACTCGTTATTTCTTAGAATCATGGCAACCCCTCTCAATGAAAGTGCTTTTCCACAGTCTGTGCCTAGGACTACTTGAAGAGGAAACAAACCATAGAGACAAAACTGAGAACTACGTTATTTTCTCAAGTTTCAAAGAGCTACTGCAAACCATGTTGGATTTAGAGTTCCAAATTCATCTATCTATATAGCAGAGAACAGAGTGAAACCTAAAAATAAAAACTGCTACTATAAACGAACGCTTCAACCTAGAAGAACAAAACGTGGTGAGCCAAGTGGGATTTGTGTACTGATCAATACCACCAAGGATCATCAAGATTCGATGAAAAAATATTTGCTGGAATTTCGGAAACTCGTTATTGCTTAGAAGCTTGTCAACCCCTCTCAATGAATGTGCTTTTCCACCGTCTGTGCCTAGGGCTACTTGAAGAGGAAACAAACCATATAGACAAAACTGAGAACTCCTTTCTTTTTTCAAGTTTCAAAGAGCTACTAAAACCATGTTGGACTTAGAGTTCCAAATTCATCTATCTATATAGCAGAGAATAGAGTGAAACCTAAATATAAAAACTGCTACTCTAAACGAACGCTTCAAACTAGAAGAACTATATTTGGTGAGCCAAGTGGGATTTGTGTACCGATCATTACCACCAAGTATCATCAAGATTGGGTAAAAAAATATTTGCTGGTATTTCGGAAACTCGTAATTTCGTGGAAGCTTGGTAACGACTCTCAATGAAAGTGCTTTTCCTCAGTCTCTGCTTAGGGATACTTGAAGCGAAAACAAATCATAGAGACAAAACTGATCACTCCTTTATTTTGTCAAGTTTCAAAGAGCTACTACAAACCATATTGGATTTAGAGTTCCAAATTCATCTGTCTATGTAGGAGAGAACAGAGTGAAACCCAAATATAAAAACTGCTACTGTAGACGAACGCTTCAACCTAGAAGAACAAAATTTGGTGAGCCAAGTGGGATTTGTGTACTGATCATTACCAATAAGTATCATAAAGATTCGGTGAAAAAATATTTGCTGGCATTTCGGAAACTCGTTATTTCTTAGAAGCTTGGCAACCCCTCTCAATGACAGTGCTTTACCACCGTCTGTGCCTAGGGCTACTTGAAGAGGAAACAAACCATAGAGACAAAACTGAGAACTCCTTTATTTTGTCAAGTTTCAAAGAGCTACTACAAACCATGTTGGATTTAGAGTTCCAAATTCATCTATCTATATAGCAGAGAAGAGAGTGAAACCTAAATATAAAAACTGCTACAGCAAACGAACGCTTCAACCTAGAAGAGCAAAATTTGGTGAGCCAAGTGGGATTTGTGTACCGATCATTACCACCACGTATCATCAAGATATGGTGAAAAAATATTTGCTGGAATTTCGGAAACTCATTATTTCTTAGAAGCTTGGCTATCCCTCTCAATGAAAGGGCTTTTGCACAGTTAGTGCCTAGGACTACTTGAAGAGGAAACAAAACATGGAGACAAAACTTAGAACTCCTTTACTTTGTCAAGGTTCAAAGAGCTACTACAAAGCATATTGGATTTTGAGTTCCAAAATCATCTATCTATATAGGAGAGAACAGAGTGTAACCTAAATATAAAAACTGCTACTGTAGACGAATGTTCCAACCAAGAAGAACAAAATTTGGTGAGCCAGGTGGGATTTGTGTACTGATCATTACCACCAAGTGTCATCAAGATTGCGTGAAAAAATATTTGCTGGTATTTCGGAAACTCGCAATTTCTTGGAAGCTTGGCAACCCCTCTCAATGAAAGTGCTTTTTTACAGTCTCTGCTTAGGGCTACTTGAAGCAGAATCAAATCATAGAAACAAAACTGAGAACTCCTTTATTTTGTCAAGTTTCAAAGTGCTACTATAACCATATTGGATTTAGAGTTCCAAATTCATCTATCTATATAGGAGAGAACAGAGTGAAACCCAAATATGAAAACTGCTACTGGAGACGAACGCTTCAACCTAGAAGAACAAAATTTGGTGAGCCAAGTGGGATTTGTTTACCGATCATCACCACCAAGTATCATCAAGATTGGGTAAAAAAATATTTGCTGGTATTTCGGAAACTCGTAATTTCTTGGAAGCTTGGCAACCCCTCTCAATGAAAGGGCTTTTTTACAGTCTCTGCTTAGGGCTACTGGAAGCGGAAACAAATCATAGAGACAAAACTGAGAACTCCTTTATTTTGTCAAATTTCAAAGAGCTACTATAAACCATATTGGATTTAGACTTCCAAATTCATCTATCTATATAGGAGAGAACA